>NC_092690.1:27779477-28079477 GCF_964275005.1 Diadema setosum
TACCTGCCAACATTTCAAGATGAAATATCTTACTTGTGGATTGCAAAAATCTTATTTCATATTTCATATGCAAACTGAAGTTAAAAATCTTACTTTCGGTCAAATCTTCAGAAAATACACATGAAAGGTGTATCTAAAAAAATTCTTAAAATCTTATTTCTCTGACAGAAAATCTTATTTTGCTATTTTTAATGTAAAAAAATCTTACTGAATCTGATAAAATCTTATTAGTTGGCAAGTATGTACGTAAGCACCCATGGATATATGCGTAGGCTAAAGGCAGATCCTGCATTTTCATTACAATGTGAAGCAGTTAGATGCATGCATGGAATAACAAAATGAATAAACGAATGAACGAACAAACAAACGAACAAACACACAAACAAATTAATAAATTATCCAATGCAATAATTATCATTGTACATTTTTACTAATACTGGTATGCAGTGACATAAAAAAAAAGAAAAGATAACAGGAACAAAAAAAAAAAAATAGTATGAATGTTAGTCGAGTCTGGAACCTTGCAATTAAGGCAGTTACAAATCACATGAATACTTTCACCTAGAGACCACGGTCACTCACCTTATGGAATTGCTTGTACAGGCAGTCCGCCACAGGCGTTGACGTCTTGACTTTTCCTGCTAACAGCTGGGACATGAGACTACCAAGTGTCACCACACCTTTCACATTCCTATAAACAATCGAGGAACAGACAATAAAAATGCATTAGATATGGAGTGTAAACGAATCAGAACATTCCAGTGTAAACATAGCTGGCATGTTGGCTTTTCCTCGAACTCCACAGCTTCGAATGAGGTCGTCACGGCAGGTTTATAATCTACTAGTATTGCAGCATGATGGGTGGCTAATAAATCTGCTGTTTCCCAGCAATAATCTTTGAAATGATGAAAATGCATTAAAGATACTTCACTACCATTCAATTCTTTCCTGATTCATTATTACACTCTGTTGCAGAAGGAAGAATTTTGCCTGTTTCTAATTTCGCTGGTTTTTGACATGATATTGGGAACACCACATGTTTCGTGGGTACAGAATACAGCGTCTTATTAGATAATTTCAGTTTTAGTATTGAATGATGAGAAGTTCTAGGAAACATGCTGTTACAAATGTGTGTGTGTGTGTGTGCGTGTGTTTGCAAGCATTTTTTTCAAATATATTTTGTTTTTATTGCAGACATTAATCATAGAGCTATTTTTGCTCTTTGTACATTATTCAAATGCAAGTCAAATTTCCATCATGATTCTATTAACAAATTGTATTCTGTTGAAAAATGCAAATTAAGTTCGAACTGTATTGAAAAAAACTGTGCGACAGAAATCTTTGTATATGAATCTGACTGCTTCCAGTATGAGACGCATTTGTAACGTTGTTCTCACCCCGAGTCCTCGACTACGGGAAGCTGGTCAAAGCCCTCCTTGTTCATGATGTCGATAGCGTCCTGACAGCTGACCGAGCTTAGGACGGTCAGCGGCATTCCCAGCTTCAGCATCGAGATGGGCTGGTTCCACCACCTGATGGTCAAGGGAACAACATGGAGAAAGCCTGACTGGTCAGTTGGAAAATGGACAAATCACTGATGGTCAAATATACATGAATAATTTCTGTATAAATCTCTAGGGGCAAACACCCACATACACACAAACATACATACTATATACTGTAAAAGTGGAAATTTTCACGCATTTTGTGCAACCAGAAGCTAGCGCAAAAATAAAAGCACATAGATATTTTTGCATACCACACATTCCAGGAGTTATTGTCCTGATTCCGCGGTGGACTCATCTCACCCTTCCCAGTGCAAAAAATTACTCGCGCGAAATATATGCACCTTTACAGTATGCTGTTTATTTTATGAGGTTTCTAAATTTTCACCAGTAAGGAGCTATTTAATACTTTAACAGATGGGCAATTCCAACGTTACGGACATTACATTTAGAGAATTTTTTGTGACTTTGTGGGCTTATTTCAACAACTCAACATAATCATTTTTAATCCATTTATGGTTTATTCTAACCCAGTCATCCTGAAATGTCAACAGTCCGAGTTTTGATCAGTTACTACAAATCATTTGGTAGATATTACACAAAATGCTTGCCGTTATGGACATTACATTTTTTGGACATGATTGTTTACCTCCATGTGGATATGTTGAGAAATTCATGAATCAGAGCATTAAGTGAAAAAAATTTTCTTCTCAAATGAATGGTCAGGTCCTGTTTTAGTTGTAGATTGATAATTGTGTACAACACATCCAGCATTTAATCTACAGGTTCACAAATACAGTGTTATGGACATTACATTTTTAGTGTTAAGGACATTACAACTTTGTCCACTTTTTAAAGTCCCAATATTCATACTTTAACACAGTTCATATCTCAGACAAGACTAATATCAGTGTTTTTTGGTTCATTCTTAACCATGAACTACTTTGAAACAAATGCTGAAGTGTTTCTGAATATGGAATAATAAGAGTCAAAGATTGTGTGTTTTTACCAAAATTATCAAAAATTTTACCCCAAAATGTTTTTTTTGAAGAATGAAAGAACTAGACAAGTTCTACTATTTAATACTAAATTTGTCCCTGTAGCTCATATATTTTTCAAATTATTGCAGATTTATGATTTTTAGGAAAGGTAACATTTTTCCCGCAATTGCCCATACGTGAAATTATGAACTCTGATCACGGCATGCATGCGATGTGCATGCATCAATTTTCCCCATCATGACTGTACTCCATAATCATGAATGTAGCACTTGCTATCAAAATTGTCACGAGAATCCAATACACAAAAAATTAAGACTCGCTGAACATATGGCACAATAGATGAATCCCACTACAGAGCACTGTAACTTATGGCGGCCATAACTGGAGGGCTTCCAAAGAAGAACAAAAACACTTTCAAATAAATTCAATGGGTTATGCAATGAGACAGGTGCACTGCGATGTCAGTGCATAAATCATCTTTTCTTAGGCATACTCGAGCCTCCAGTTAGACATTACCATAAAAAACAGTCCCCAAACCGAATTGGTGTATACAGTGTGATATTCTACAGGTCTGCCAACCTCTGCAAACCAAACACGTGCTCGTATAGTACAGACAAAAAAACAAACAAACAAAAAACCCCACATTTTGAAGGCAAAAGTTGTATATCGGTTGAAATATCATATCACACATTCAAGCTAACTCACAATTTAAAGTATTATCTTCAAAACATACATTGTATCCCCCTATATTTGAATAGGATAAAAAATACTGAAAAAAAAAAAAAACACACACACACACACACACATTAGTTGCCAGCAATGCACAGTGTGGGTAGATAACTGAAATTACTGACATCAGAAACAACAGAGAAGAGTACTGTATACGCCGAATATTTCGCGAGGGTTTTTATTTTCGCGAATTTCTCGAGTCAGGTGCTTTTTGCGAAATTAAAGACACACAAAAATAATGATTCTGATCCTGATATGAATGTGACGCAGACGTATGCATTTCTCCATTCAGTACAGGACTCCACGATCGCGAATTTATCCACACGCGAAATTGTAGGGAAGTCTCGATTTGCGAAAATTTAGACTCGCTAAATTTATGGCGTATACAGCAATCACACACAATGGACACATTTTTGCCCCTTCCCATATTTGGACTGCCTCCCAGTCAACATCTTTCTTTCGTTTCCTGTTGCCTCTTACCAATGCTGGGGTGTATTGTCCACATGCTTGTCCAAGAAACTTTTCTTCACCATCCATTCATCTGAGAGAAACTTGGTCCTGACATGGGAGAGAAAAGGAGGCACAAATTACATAAGAAAAGTAGGTACTGTAAAACCAGAACGCATGCAAATGTTCTTGTTTACACGATACAAGTTGTATAAATGCCAGCGGCAATTCATAAAAATGTCATGCCGCGAAAAAGACCGCCAGCTCCAATTCACAAAAGTTTCATGCCGTGAATATATCTTGTTTTACAGTAGTTGCCATGAAATACAAACAGTTTCAGAGTAAATTCACATCACCTGAATGGACTTTTGATTGCAGAGTTCATAAGAGTTCAAAAATTTACTGGCCTGCACAAAGTTTTGGTAGAGCATTAGGATACCCACTTTACAACATTTACACACAGGAGACCCAAATCTTTTTAGACAATCAACTTGTATTATACTGAGAATTACTGGACTAGTGGAGACATTCTTGTAGATGTGCCCAAAAAGAAGATATTCTATGAATCGTTTGTATGTAATTTTGCTGAAATATGTTGCAGTGTTTATAGGGGGATACTGTAAAAGTGGTTTCTTTCGCGGTTTCCATCGGTGCCGACTTTTTCGCGTGTGGCCAAATCTGTGAATTCATAGCCGGCAAAAACTGTTTTCTTTTGCACATGAAAACCCGAACTTTAATCCAATTATTCTTTTATTTATCAAATAGAAATTAAAATTGAATGCAGGCTTACCTGAAATCCAATCTCTCGAGTACTTTATAACATGCTTGTACCTATATTGCGCGGTATCGCTGTGTGTGCTAACCATCAATGCACTCAATGCGCGGAATCTTCGTGTGTGCATGTGCGCAATAGCGTTGTAGCAAGCGGCAAGTTCAAAACATTTTCGCATGATGTTAAATTCGCGGTTCAACCTCAAAGCGCGAAAAGCGCGAAAATAAAACCACCGCGAAAGAAACCACTTTTACAGTACTGCAATTTTCAAAATATGGCACTCAATATAAAAATGCAAGGTATTTGAGATTTAAAAACTGCTCCATGTTGCTTTGTCTTGTGTCTGGTAGAGACAAATTTATCAGCAATCACAAAATGATATCATTCTTTAATAGAAAACACAAACTTTTGATTGACACACTCATGCAAACAAACGTATTTTCATAGCTGAATGACAAAGCAAACACACTCATATTTACAAGCTGTTTGTTTTGTGACATTTTACTTCTGATCATAACATCTGATAGAGTTTGTGTCTGTCACGACAGACAAGTGCAGGCATGTTTCCGCCCGCACTGAGCTCCAGTTGGCTTTAAATCAGTGCTGTAATGCTATTATTATCCTTCATTGAAAGATGTGTTTACGGGTCCTGAGATAAATCAATAAAGTGCTCAACTTCCCCAAAACACTTTACAATTTAGTAACTAACAAACAAGTCAACCTCAGTTTCCTGCAGATGAAAAAAAAACAACGGTTTATGATATGAGTTTATGGATGGAATACAATTTGCTCAGATGATTATCAACGCAAAGACAATGAGCATTGTGGGAAATGCAAGCAAAACGGGAAGTTTCTATCATCTGAAGGTTTCTATCCCCCCCCCCCCCACTCTCTCTCCCCCTCTCTCCTTAACCCTGTATTCCACGAGCATCACGTTGGACCTCCTTGTTTTCTTTTATTGTATTTATTTCATTCATTATCAGTTGCCAAACAGTCAAGCTTTGTGCTTATTCTTGGCAATCAGTTCTGTAAGCAAATTAAGGGTTCCATGACATTTGCTCCTGCGACAATTGATGCAATATTTGGTAGCCTGGGGTACCAAATGAAAATTCTCCATTTTCTTGAATTATTTTTTTTTTTTTTTCAGCGCTGTACCCTGTGTTACCAAAAATGTGTAAAAATAATTCGTAGTATCATTATGCACAAAAATGTTTTCTTGTTTGTGATTATGCAACAATTAATGCATGCAGATAATAGCTTTTTTTTTTCTCATTTACATGCTCTGTTGTACTCTTTGCTGTTTAAAAGTTAACATGGAAGGAAAATCGGCATTGCGATCGTTATCGCCACACTGATTTCTGCTGGCGCTGATGATGAGAAAATAGTCGCCATGATAATATTGTACAACTGTATGATAATGGACATGAAATGGCATGACGAATCAATTGCTCCCATGAAATAGCTGCACGCTAAGCCAAACATAAAGTCTACCCGCAAACATAACCCATACCCTAATCCTCACATCAAGCTAACTTTCACTGTCCAGCTCTGCCTCTTGGCTTGGATACTCACATGTAGTTTCTGACCGAGTCTGCCAGGATGACCACACAGCGCTGTCCAGCCTTCAGTGTCTTGGCCGCCTCAAGAGCCGCCCACATAGACCCACCGCTGCTGCCCCCTGGTATCATGGCAACCAGCAACAAAAAGTTTTAAGGGAAGGTTACATGAGTGAAGGTACAATGTACAACTGTACAGCAATGTTTTTCAGAGTCAAAGAAGAAAGCACTGTTAAAGTTTTGTTTTGTTTTGCTTCTCCACAGAAGAAATATTTGAAATGAATTGAAAAGGTGTGTTATTCATCAATATCCTATCGCAGCCCGGAGGCTGAATTACAGACATTGTTAACAGATGGCCATGAATACATTAAAAATATTCACAAAATACAGTGTAGCAATGAAAAAAAAAATACATAGAACAACAAAAGGTCAATCTTATTCAGCTTAACCTTTGCACAATGACATCAACCTATAATACAAAACAGAAACAGATACTACAAATACAATATATCACTATTCTCAATGATTATCAAAAAATAAATTGAGTTTATGTTAATTATATATGCCGGTCATTTATACTTATTTATACAGATGTTGTGTTGTTATACAGCTCAAACCAACACATTTTACACAACAAAAATAATCAGTTTGATTCAAAAAATATTTTCTCACAATCTTCTCTCCCTGAACATAAACTCCAGTATCAGAATACATTCAATCTATACACAGCGCATTACATCAAATCAATCAATCAATAAATAAATACTATATTTGCATTATCATATTAAATATTGTAATTTATTCTAATGTAATCCAAGAGGTTCACAGAATAAAGTCAAAGACAATGATAAATTGGCATTCAAGTGTAGTATAAACACCATTCTATTGTCCTTCACTCCTCTTGGGAGATTAGCTTTATTCATATGATGGAGAATTGGTCTGAAAGAAAAAAATCTAATTGGACACCACAACCATGGCAGAGGGTACTTTTCATCTTTACAGGGTATTGTTGTTCTTATACGCAGGTCCAGGACAAAGAACTGTGGCAATGCAAAAAAAAAAAAAAAAAAAAATCCACTTTGATTTAATGGAATCACCCGGCCACGCATATTTTGCCTGGGCTACAAGGAATCTTCCACTGGGAACAGGGGGTGATTCAACTCACCACAGAGGAGCCCCTCTTCCCTGATGAGCCTCCTGGACATGATGAAGGAGTCCTTGTCCGAAGTCTTGACCCACATGTCCACCACTGACCGGTCCAGCACGGTGGGGACAAAGTCGTAGCCCGTGCCCTCCACCTCGTACGAGGTCACCGTGGTCTCGTTGAGTTTCTCTGGCTGGGCCAAGATGGAGCCCTCCGGATCCACACCGATCACCTACAGCGAGGGTGAGGCAATGGAGGAGTGAAGGATGAGGATTACTTATTGATATACTGCATAACTTGTATAAGCTTTTATTTTCGTGTACAGATATTTTCGCTACGGAGGAGGCCATGGGCATTTTCGAAAGATGTTGTTTTCGTGAATTGACATGGAAGCTGCTGTAGGTGCACTATTACGATTGTACACCAGCGCATGGGAAACATTTTTTGCAGGCTGTTAAATTCACCGTCCAACAGTGATTCGCGAAATTTGCACAAATTAAACCCTCACAAAAATAACAGTTTACAGTACATTATACAGAGCAGGAGTGTTGAAAAGACAAACATATGTGATGCATCATCACAAAAGCCATATAATTTCGGGGAAAATAATTTTGAGATTTTTGGTAGATATAAGTTTGCCAGATGCTAAGCTCATACATAATTTGCCCTTCTTCTTTACAAGGACAATATGCTTAAAAAGAATAAGTTTAGAAAACTGTAAATGTTACATTAGAAAAGTCAGCTTTATGAACATTTTTTTTTCCTTGCATGATCTCTGACTTTATACAGGTAACGTAATGATGCACCACACGTATACAAATAATTGAATTAATAGACTCGTGGCTAAACATAGATAGATAGATAGATAGATTGATAGATAGATAGATAATTAGATAGATATATGGATAGATGGATAGATAGATAGATGGATAGATGGATGGATAGATAGATAGATAGATGGATATATAGATAGATGGATAGATGGATGGATAGATAGATGGATGGATAGATAGATGGATGGATAGATTGATAGATAGATAGATGGATAGATAGAAAGATAGATAGATGGATAGATAGATAGATAGATGGATATATAGATAGATGGATATATAGATAGATAGAAAGATATATAGATAGATAGATAGATGGATAGATAGGTAGATAGATAGATAGATAGATAGAATCAGAGAGTGTGTGTGTGTGTATGGGAGAGAGAGAAAAAAGAATATATGAGTGAGGAAATACAGACAAGACAGACAGAGAAAAGAAAAAGAAGGGTAGTGAAAGGATGGGTGAGAGTGAGAAAAAACATGAGAACCATGGTCTTGTGCTCATCAGAGTATGGCATTATCATCATGCCCACAGATGTATTTTCAAAGAGACGAAAATGTATAAAACTGGAATCCCAACTTGGCATCCTAGATCTGCCATGACGAAATCAAAACTACAGACATTAATGTATATACATGTACAGCAGTGACTAAGCTCTATTACTTTTGTTTTTGAGTAACAGATCTTAATTTGGGGGCTTTCATCATTTTGTGTTTGCATGTCTGTGTTTGCATAAAGTCTGTGTCTGTGTGTATGTGTGTGTGGTGCATGCATGTCAGGTATACATACTATTCATAAAAGGAACTTTTTTTTTTTTTTTTTACTATTAAGTGCAGTAACACCAAAGTGATTGCTGTTTTTTTCTTATTGTTTGAATGGAATTGAATAAATAGTATTGAAAAAAAAAAATGTGTCAGTGTGCGTGTGAGTGCATGCACAAAGAAAGTATTTTTGTGCGCATATAAAAATCTCAGTGTGTGTCTGTATCTGTGTATACGTGCGTGTGGGTGTGTACGGGTGTGCATGTGCTTTTACAGCAGACAACCACTTCCCCCGATGACTGCTGCAACACTTATTATTCTGATCAGCCTCCCATCTGTACTATATCTTCCTTCCTTGTGGTCTACATTTTACCCAGCTCTGTTCATGGAAATGGCACCCACCAGAGTTCAATCAGGGCATCATTCATGCATGGAATTTTCCATCATTACACTGTACTCCGCCATGCTCTGAGAATCCATGTTTTTTTGAGTCACTCATGGAAAATTTCCGTCATCAACTGCAATCATGACGGCCACAGATTGGGAAACTCTAAGTACAATTATGAGAAACATATACAGTTGTATTTATGTCATGGTACTGTAGGACGTTATGGGGAAATTCCCAGTAAACAGACACACAGACAGATGAGGGTTATTTGAGAGGATTCAATGGCTGAAAGTGGCCTATTTGATAATCTGAAAGTGAAAGAGAACATTGGCACAAGATAATCACTGGCTAAATGGCACATATTTGTAAATTGAAAAAAATGAACATACATAGCACATGTGTATTTGAACATAGCATTTACAAGTGTATCTACAATGGATTTCCAATTCCCATGCGATGTATTTCTTTTCTTTCCCATGTATTTTTATTTTTCCCAATATGTTGTTCTTAGTTTTTTGCATCCAATCTTCTGTTACACACATCAAGAAACAGTACCACATTAAAAAAAAGAAAGAATGTGGATAATACTTGAGAGTGTGTTTTATAATTGATAAAATGATATTGACTTACAACATGTTTTAAAGGAAATACAATGTACTCTTCGTAATTGCTTTGCAGCAGGGTAAAACGTACGCAAATGTTTTACCAGCATGTTTTGATAGACATGTCACCAGTTTTCTTAATCTGATACCAAACTGCACCTCCATATGCTCATACAATGAAAACCATTGTTGTTAAAAGGCAGTGAAGGAGATTTTGAGAAGAGAAACCTGGGAGGCACCTGGTTCTCTCAGGATTAAAGGGATGGTATCCAGTTTTGGTTTAGATGGGGCTGCACGTTTCCGTTTTGTGTGTGTGTGTGTGTGTGTGTGTTTGTGTGTGTGTGTGTGTGTGTGTGTGTGTGTGTGTGTTTGTTATGAGTGTGTTTGTAGGATAATGAAAAACCTCTTTATAAATGCATAATGTACCATTTGCAAATCCACAAAAACTCGGCTTTAGTGCATCAAAATAGTTCTAAATGTGAATTGGGGATAGAAACAACCAATGTAAAAATTTGTATCTGTATAATTAATATATAAAGCATTGTTAAATGTACAAAATGTGAACAATAGTTATAATGAAAATGTTTCTAGACTAAACTGTCTACAGTTATGGTTTATTGAGAAAAATAGTGATATCTCCATTTTAAATATTTTAGACTGTATTGCACAATTTTTACATGGTAGGATGATTTGTGATACAACTGACCTACACTACCTACAATGTGCATTAAATGTGAAATCTCGCACATTTATGGAATCACTGCTCCCAAAGGTAAACAGAACCTTTAAATATGAAAGACCGTGTCGTTGTTACAGTGGAATTCACAGTTTACTTGATGAAAATTGGTCTTGAAATGGCTAAGATATAAAAAAAGAGCGATCGTAATTAAATGTGTAGGCCACAACTTTTATCAGGATCTCTTTGTTTTACCTTGTTTGTGGATATCTCAGTCGTTTCAAAACCAATTTTCATCAAATAAACTTTACATTCTCCTTTAGAATTGTATGTTCATTAACATTTCATAGGTTGGTTTCTAAATATTTAAAAACATAATGTTTCTAAATACATCTATTTTGATAACAAAAAAAAAAAAATTGGTGTAACAAACAATTCTAATACTTTGCAGAGGGCATGTCTCAAGTATAAATCTACAAAATAGCAAACATTATACTCAGGGTATTGATACACTTTAAAGGACAAGTCCACCTTCAAAGACATGTGGATTGAGTGAAGACAACAATACTAGTAGAACACATCAGTGCAAGTTTGGGGAAAATCGGACAATCCGTTCAAAAGTTATGATTTTTTTAAGTATCTGTGCAGTCACTGCTGGATAAAAAGACTACTACAGTGTATGATGTCACATGTGTACAACGATATAATGAAAATAAAAAGAGAATTTCACAAAACTTTACTTTTTGAATAAAGTGCACATTTCTCTGACTTGTTACTGACGTATGTTAAGGGTAATATTATTCCCCATACCTTCTGAAAGAGAGAAGTGGAGTGTTCTTTTGTTACGCGAGAAAAGTAAAAATATGTTGAATTTTCTTTATACTTTCTTTATAACGTTGTACTCACATGACATCACAATCTATAGTAGTCTTGTCAACCAGTCGTGACTGAGCAGAAACTTCAAAAATTCATAACTTTTGAATGGATTGTCCGATTTTCCTCAAACTCTCGCTGATCCGTTCTACTACTATTGCTGCATTCACAAAACCTACATGTCTATGAAGGTGAACTTGTCCTTTAACCCATAGAAGACAAGTCCCAAAAATACTCGGGCAGGTGTCTATGGGAAATGCGTGTTGTAGCAAAATAAAACTGTAACAGGTTAATGGGCAATATGACAGACATGGAATTATTAAAAGTTGGTTTCACTCACCTTGATGTGTGGGTTCTTTTCCTTCAGCTTCCGTCCGATTCCAGACACTGTGCCGCCTGTCCCAGCTCCACACACTACCATGTCTATCTTTCCTGGATAGGTTTAGAACAAAAGAATAGCAACAGTTAGACGTAACATTGTAGTAGCAGCAGTCACAGCAGCAGTAGTAGTAATAGTAGTAGCAGTAGCAGTAGCAGTAGCAGTAGCAGTAGCAGTAGCAGTAGCAGTAGTAGTAGCAATGCAGTAGTACTAGCAGCAGCAGCAGCAGCAGCAGCAGCAGTAGTACTCATAATGGTAATTTAATAGTAGTAGCATTTGAAGTAGAATTAAATTAGTACCATTATTTTCATTCGCAATGTTATCATCATTTACTTAATATGACCACTATCATTATCATATAGTCAAGTATACAATTCACAAAAATGTAGCTCTTAAATATTACATATTAGACATACATGTAGTCTGTTCCTCACCTCATAAAACAATTCATCATTTCCATTTCAAGTTTGTGCTTTTCCATGCTACACGGTTACAAGCTTTTCATGTCTTAATTCCACAGCCTCGCTTTCCACGCTAGTGCCATCCCCCTCCCCCAAAAGAAATGTAACATCATTTTCCAACTTCATTATAATATTTTTTTTCATCCCTAGGTGTACTTGCAGTAAGATGAATTAATTATAACACAGAAATCACAATTATGGATGTCGATTTTAATCCTTCTTCTTCTAGAGTCACCTGACTGAGATGACACGGAGGCGGCTTTGCGACTACCCGTATCATCCCGTTAGCTGGACTGTAGAAAGGTTGAAGCGATAGAGAACAGGGAGAAATACATTTGTATAATATCGTCGCTGGGGCAACAAGACCTCGTATCTACAAAATGTTGAATGTTCAGGAGAGAGGAAAAAAAAATGGCAGCCAAAGCACTATAAAAAAAAAAGGCATAGCCTTAGTTTCCTTTTGACATGGTAGCTTCATTTTTGAGGGGCAAGACAACTAGGACTTGAACATCACTGATATCTAACCATTTATCCCCCCAAAAAAGTCATTTTCACCAAGATTAGAGAGACAAGGGGCCCGTTGCATAAAACTTACCATTGAATTTCAATGGTAACTACTGTCAAAATTAGGCATCACAGCCAATCAGCATCAAGGATTATAAAATTTACCGCTGATTTGAAGACTTGCCACTAGAAAGGAGCGGTAAGTCCAGTGGTAAGGGTTTTATGCAACAGGGCCCTGGTCTTGTCACCCCAGTGATGACATGTTTATGTATTGCTCTCCTTCAATTACTTTTGATGTCCACTTATAAATGAGCAAATTGGAATTAAAAAAAAAAAGTGAACTTTGATGGTTCAAATCCATTTTCAATATGATGGATTATAAAAATGATTCTTTTTCTTTTTATAATAATCCATCGAAAAAAGTGTCTTGGGTATTCCATGCAGATATATTCATGATTGCGGCTCAAGTTACTACCATCCTGGGGAGTTTACTTTTCCCCTTGAATGACTTTTGCAAATAGATTGCTTCCAAAGGCTCTCCCTGTCCACTTATAAATGAACAAATTGGAATTTAAAAAAAAAAAAAATGTGAACTTTGATGGTTCAAGTCCATTTTCAATATGGATTATAAAAATTATTATTTATTCATTTTTTTTTTTTTGTAAATCCCTCGAAAAAAGTATCGAGGTTATTCCATGCAGATATATTCATGATTGCGGCTCAAATCACTACCGTCCTGGGGAGTTCAATTTTCCCCTTGAATGACTTTTGCAAATCATTGAAGATCATTTCCAAAGGCTCTCCCTCCCATCAATATCTTAAAAAGCAAATAACTGGAAATTGGAGGGGAAAAAATGGAGAACATTGCTATGTGTACAATGACTACTTTGCAGAGAAACATACTACTTTTTTTTCAGATTTAGGCCTAATTTAATGAAAGAGATATAAACAATTTCACCTGAGAACATTTTGCTTCAATGGTGTTGTGCAAACTCTAGATCATTAGGTTATAGATGTTTATCCACTGTTTGGCATACCCATGTTGATAGGGTACAGATATACTAACAGTTTATCTCTAAACTGATTTCAAGAAGGGAGCAAGGAGATTACAGCCACAGATGATTTCTCCACTTGACATAGCTATTAAACTGGGGCAAAGTTTGCTTAAGAGGAATCCATAGTATATATTATCAGCCTACCATTGATTTTGAGGACAATAATTCAACAAGAGCAAGCAGAGAGGTAAACAATGGAAAATTCCTTACAGTCAAAGGTAGTTTAAAAAAAAAATCGAGTCGGACCAACGTGGAGGTTTCAAAAAGACTTCCTAGATTTTTTGTGAAACAATGCTAACAGGAGAAAACTTTTCCATATCATGTAAACCCAGTATCAAGTTGTGGGGCAACAATATCATCATCTCAGTAAAAATTTGCTTTGGTTTGGTTTGGTTTGTTCAGCCCAACATGGTGCTTTGTGTAAACATGCATATGAGAATCTAGATCTCTTGAAACACTCTTCCAAGTTCTGTTTTGTTTCTCTTGTTCAATGACATTTCAAATCTCAGTTTATCTGTGTTTGCTTTACGCGTCGGAATCAACTTTTAGAGCACAGGTTCCCTTGTAATCACTCTGTTTATTCACCCTTCTGCCGACGACGACTAACCTTGGCACTGCTCCCAGATCTCCTCGGCTGTGAAGTCGTAGTGGGCCAGAGGGTTCCCCGGATTCCGGTACTGGTCCAGGATCACAGAGTTCGGGATCTCGCGATTCAGCCTCTGCGCCACGCTGATGTGCGACTCGGGGGCGTCGAAGCGCGCCGATGTCGGCGTGCGGACGATCTCGGCCCCGAGGGCGCGGAGAACATCGACCTTTTCGTTCGACATCTTCTCGGGCATGACGATGATGCAACGGTAGCCTTTGACAGCTGCTACCAGGGCGAGGCCGATACCTGTGTGATGCCACAAAACATAAAAACAGGAAAGTGTACTCGATTTTACTGAAGGTAATTTTAAAACAGTCATAAGAGCATAGGATATCCTCTCTCTAAAGTAGAATTGGGTCAACTTGATATCACTACATTGTGTAAAGGGTAGCGTCCTATTTCAAAATGTTGAATTTTATTTTATCACTATTACCAAAGACTTATTTTGCACTACCAATTTATACACAGCATTGTCATGATTTGTAATATAGTATTGTTATGTACAACAGGATGTCCCTGATTTGTTCCTTTGTTATTTTGTTGCAGGGCCCCCAAGAATATGAGTGCTTAAAACCACTGTTGGTGCTAAACCCTGGGAAGAGAATACTGAATAAACGAATGAATGAATGAATGAATGATGCATGAATAAATGAATGAATGAATGAATGAATAAATGAATAGAATGAATGAATGAATGAATGAATGAATGAATGAATGAATGAATGAATGAATGAATGAATGAATGAATGAATGAATGAATGAATGAATGGATGAATGAATGAATGAATGAATGAATGAAAGAATGTATAGAATGAATGAATGAAAGAATGCATAGAATGAATGAATGAAAGAATGCATAGAATGAATGAATGAATGAATGAATGAATACGTATGTATAGAATGAATGAATGAATGAATGAATGAAAGAATGTATAGAATGAATGAATGTTATGTAGAATGAATGAATGAATGAATGAATGAAAGAATGTATAGAATCAATGAATGAATTAAAGAATGTATAGAATGAATGAATGAATGAATGAATGAATGAATGAATGAGCAGCAATAAAGATATGCTACATATATTCAAAAAGAGCCGAAGCCTTGTGACAGTATATATTTTGCATGGAACCAGATCTATTAAAGTAAGATCAAAACACAAGACTATGGCATCATCACTCCAGTACTCTTACTGAAACACAAAGGACAGAGTCGGGGATTAGCTTGTTTATCTGACACTGACACATTGTACTCACCAGTGTTTCCCGACGTTGGCTCAATCAGCGTGTATCCAGGCTTCAGCGTTCCCGCTTCCTCCGCATCCTCAACCATCTTCAGCGCGATGCGGTCCTTGACGCTCCCTCCAGCATTGAAATATTCCGCCTTCACCACTGAACAGCATACGGAAGCCCCAGAAAGAGAAAGAGTGAAGCAGATCAATTGTAAGTTTACCAATCATGTCCTGGGGTAATTTTTGCTGCAGAATATTTTGTCCGCATTTAGGTTTAAACTCTAAATTTCACTGTATAAACACCCCAGTGGTATATACAGTACTATTGGGTAATATCTAGCTTGGTGCTATTGCTACTGCTAGTGCCAGGGTTATCTCCAAAACAACTGCCTTTTAATTGAGCTCTAATACTGATGGTCCTTGATTAAATCAAGCAATACCGATCAAAATAATCAATTCCCAACACTATACACTGTACGTGTCGGCATCAACAATTTTGAGGTCAACATCCCGATATCGACTGATTTCAAATTCGATTTTATCAGCGGTGCTCATGTTGAGACAGCACTAGCACGAGCGCTAGCACTAGCAATAAACTTGAAATCCACTCTTAAATGTATTGGCACACTGTAAGGGTACCAGAAAAAAAGGAGAGAATAGTTTAATTACAAAATAGAAACAATGAAAAGTACAAATCATGATAACAAGATACAGTTTATATTAAACCCTTCACAACCTCAGCTCAGGCAAGTGAATGTGGGTATGGAATTTTATTGGTGTAAGGGCATGTTGGGTGTTTATGTGGGATACCAAAAATGCCTCAGAGACTATCTGGAGCAAACAGAGCTGCTCTGTTTCACTTTATGAAAAAAAATACTTCACACTGGTTACAATTGACTGCAAAAAAAAAAAAAAGAGAGAAAAGAAATGGTTCAAAATCCCACAAGGACATGAAATTGAGGTGGGTGAACTGTATGCTCTATATTTGGAAAAAGATTTCAATAGACACACACACACGATACAATGTAGACTAAGACCCCGTTTACAGTGCGGGGCTGGGCCGAGCCCAACATCAATTGCGAGGCCGAGCCCTGCAATTTTGTCCGTTTACACTGCCGGGCTCGGCCACGCTTTTTGATTCAAACCTTTCAATATTTTGTCGTAGTGGTGCTCTGCTTGTAAACAAACGCAATTTGGTATTGTCTGGTTTTCAGATCCTTTGCCAACTGAATTCCGTGGCGGCGAAGTCGCCTTTCGGGCAAAGGCCTTTGCCGAAGGAAAAATCCTTTGCAGGACAAAACCACCTTTAGTTTTCGACATTGAGGGGGTTAATATCGTGAATAGCGAAATAGTACGGGCAGAGGGTCTGGAAGCCAGACTAAAATTGGCCGCGCATTTGGCCCAGTTTGCGTTTACACCAAGAAGAGGCCGGGCTCGGGCGCGGCTCGGGCGCGGCCGAGACCACCTCCAGAGCGTGGCCAAATGTGCGGCCAATTTTGGCCTCGCATTTGGCCTTTTGCGCGTTTACACTGAAATGAAGGACGGCTCAGCCGTGGCTCGGCCGCGGCCGAGCCTCGCACTGTAAACGGGGTCTATGATCTGCAAAGAACATCCCATTATTCATGGAGCCAAACAATACATGCATCCACACATAGCATACATACCACAACTGTCTGTAAACATGAAATACAATATGTGTACTTATTATATTTTTGTGGTGTGGAAATGTCTGTGAATTTCACACTCTGCTGAACTTACAGGAAAATGCTTTGCATTGCAATGGGTGGGGTGGGGGTGGGTGATGAACATCGGAGAGTATAACATACAAAAACTTCCAACAGCATGATAAATAAGTGAAGTTCACCACTACACATGTACAGTGTACATTGTAGGTCCAATACCAGGGGGAATCACTGCACAAAAGCGTCCCTTTTTAGCTCACCTGAGCTTAAGGCTCAAGTGAGCTATTGCGATCTGAGGATCATTTTGTGTAAAATAATGTTACTGCGGTGTCCCGTGGACCAACTGCACAGCTTCATAATTTTGATCATGCAATTGCCATAAGCGCTGGACATCACTCTGTTAAATGGGAGATACAAATAGCATTTAAAGCTGCCACGTTGTATTACATGTAATCAGTGTACTTGATGCATATAAAATGCTCGTATATTCCACTTCATGCTTTACAATTCATAAGATTTATTCATTCATTCTTTCATTCATTCATTCATTCATTCATTTATTTATTTCATCTACAATATGTATCTATCATTCTAGTATTCAGTATTCTTTACCCAGGGTAGCCCATCAGTGATTTATACACTCTTACAATAATAAAATACAATAAAATAAGATATGCGCTTACCATCTTCTCTACTAAATACGTACAATGTGTAAATATTTGATTTGATTTGATAAAGCTGCAGGGTATTCCACTCTTCCTGGGTGACATGACATGAAATGAGCAGAGGGCAGACCGCTTTTGTTAGCACACTGTACAGCATATAATGCTGTGCCAATATGCTGCATTAAAGGTAGGGAATCCCATTTGCACGCCTTAAATGAAGAGTTGTATAAATACAGTGGTATGTTGAAGAGAGTATCATTTTAGAAACTCCCATAAAGTATTGAAAGTGGAAGGTAACATTTAGTACATTTTTTTGACCGTTAGATTTTGAATTGAATTGTTTTCGGGGCTCACCGTAAATTCCAGTACATTACTAGGCTACCTTTGCAGACCCATGTACTGCATGTGTGTCCATCATGTATATTTTGTGAAGAGAGTTCATCAACACTTACAAACATTTCTATATACATTCTTGCCACACACTCTATATGTTATTACATCAGCTCTTGTACTTTTAGATTTGTGTTTATAGATCACAAATATAGAAAAATGCAACAAAAAGGCTTAAGTGTGGCTGACACACAGAACTACTGAGTAGTTGAGTTTTGTGCATTATTCAAATTTTAGATAACTGTTGACTTCCAAATTTCTAAGCAGTGGCCTAAGCAAGTCCCCTGAGGTTCATATTTAATGTTTTGCTGCATTTTGGGAGGTCTGTAAAAGGTATCCCCTACCTTTAAGTATGTTATCAGGCCCGAGGCACAGATACTAAAACCACAGGAAAGAATTGTGCAGCCAATAAGGGAAGTACTGTACTGATTGCCGATACCACTTTGTCTCTGTCTGCTCAAAAAAATAAAGGAAAGAAAAGAAAATATAAAGACCTCGATTCCTTGAGGCCTACAATGTAGGTGCTGACATGATGATGTCACATGTTGAACCAAATGTATGAGTGTACAGTATGTTTGTGTGACCGAGGAGGAAAAAAAAATGCGCAGCTAATAACGGAAGTTACTAATATCACTTTCCCTCCAGTGAACAGTCGTCTCCACCTGGTTAAAAATGGGGCGGGGGGGGGGGGGGGGGGGGGGGGGAGAAAAGAGAATAAGGCCTGGATTTCTGGGGGCCAGCAGACAAGTCCGTGTGTATGATATGTCTGTGTGACTTGCATGTGTGAGGGTCTTGACTTCAAATGACGGAAGGACCTAGTACTCTGTTGCCTCATGAGAATCACACATGGAATTCCTCTCTCATAGTCAGTGATTAAAGTAGTATAATGTACAATACAGCAGGGGCGGATCCAGGAATTCCGTAAAGAGGGGGCGCATTTACAAAATTAAAGGGAGGCGCACGCACCCCTTCCCTAATTTTTTTCTTTTTACTACTTCCACCAAGGGAGGAGGTTATGTTTTTGTTACCGTGGGTTTGTGCGTCTGTATGTTTGTTAGTTAGTTTGTCCGTGTGCAAAATAACGCAAAAAGTAGATAACAGATTTGGATGAAACTTGCAGGAAAGGTTACGATTGATACAAGTAACAAATGATTAAATTTTGGTAGTGATCCGACAATTTTGGGGGAATTTATGAAGGATTTTTCATATTTTGACAGGTACATTGTAGGGTCAATGAACTTGGGAGTTCAGGCTGCGCATATTTGAGGTTTGCATGCGCGCACTAAAGTGCGTCCTCTAGTTTCTGCTAGGGCAAGGCGCGCCGTGCAGCTGAGGGTTTCATGACATAACAAAGGCTTCTATATTGGGAAATCGGGTGACTTTCAGCTCATAATGCTATAAATATACGTGTCATGGGTGGAAATCACCGATATCTCTATGGAAGAACAAGATCAGTGGTGGAAATGAGCTGCATGCTTGGCGGAGGTCTGCGCTCTCAGAGTGCTTTTCCAGTTTCTTTTGTTTCAACGAAAAATAAAGGGGGGGGGGCCTGCACCAAGTGCGGTCCTCCCTGGATCCGCCACTGATACAGTCTACAGAAAAAAACACAAACAAGCAAACTGTATCATGCTCTTGTTGCCATTCTACTTTTGATTATATTTTTTGTTTTCTTCTTTTGTACAGTGACTACAAAATGGAAGTTGTGTCTGTGATACCAGAACACGCTGTGCTAGAATATCTACAACTTTTCTTGTTCTGGGGCTTTGTTGCCATTTCTGCTCATTCCCACTGTGCTTCCTTTTTTTTTTTTCTTCTTCTTTTTTTTTGCCAGTTGGCACAGAATATGCAGGTCTGCCAACATTCCCACAACCAAATCAGGGAGATTCCACATAGCAATCAGGGAGATATCTGTGTGTTACATGCATTTCAATGAGCGAAAATAATTCCCAAATCAGGGGGATCTTGACATTCTCTTATTGAGACATGAACAGATTTTGACATTTTCAGGGAGACTCCAACAGAATCAGGGAAACTTGGCAGCTCTGGAGTGTGTCTTGAAACTGCTGTAGTTGAAAATGAAAAGAGATCGACTACGAACTATCCTGCTAATCCCTACTGTGTCGCCAGGGCGTTCCTGTTTTCATTAGCCTGAGGCACATTACCAAGTGGGCTAGCACTAGGTTAAAGGGGCATAGTCCCAGTAGTGTAGAGGGCGCTGTTGATGATACTGCCGATCATCGTTAGCATTGATACGAAGATTACCGAAGTTGAGCTGTCCTCAAGGGTAAAGTGCGTAGGTGTTGCTAAGTAACGTTGCCTTCGTTGTCTTCTCTGCGCATCGCGCAGTCTGTAGTAATGCCAGGGTGCGTGCATATAAGCCTGTTATTATGACAGCACAAAAGAAGTTTGCTAAAGCTGTCACCCCCCTCAGCCGAATCATGAGCCGAACTGTGATCCCACCACTGACTACAGTGAATCGGACTTCTTGGGACTCGGGGAAGTGGGCCAAAGCATAAGTGCTAAAGAGGCGTTGATAGCGTAGGTCTCTATAGGAAACCTGTGCCGTGCGCCCGCGTACCGGGACCATGCACCTTTAAGTTTGGAGAGCTGATTTCAATGTAAAAGTTGTAATTTGTGAGGGTTTAATTTTTGTGAATTTTGTGAAATTTTTGTAGGGCAAAAATCTAACTACACACTGAAATATTGTAAATGGACAGGCATTAGTGCACTTACTACATGTATAGCCTCAGTGTAAAAATCCTCTTTAAAAAAGAAAGAAAAAATCTTGCAAAAATGTCTGTGACTTTGTCATTAGCAAAAAAATATCTCTATGCAAAAATTTACAGTACTAAAGTGCTGATGGAAAATCCTGTCAAGTCTGGGCACTGAAAGGGTTAGTAGATCATACATTTTTGAATTTTTGTTTTACAGGAAAACTATTTGATGCAGTAAATGCATGTAATACATACAGTGCATGATGTACTTTGGATCCTAATCTTGCTATGTCCATGTTTTGATTACCATACAATTGTATGTCACGCTGGAAATTTGTTTTCATGATACAAATACCGGTTGCCCAATGTATTTTTTTCCCTTTATGGTTTAAAGAGTCTACAACACTGGCATTCTTTGCATACGTACATCGTCTACTGGTACAATCGTATTCAGCAGAACGTGATCCCCGGGTCGCTGACTACCTCATGTACGTACATTGTACCGTAGGCTCCGCTTAAAGGACAAGTCCACCTTCATATACATGTGGATTGAGTGAATGCAACAATACGATTAGTAGAACACATCGGTGAAAGTTTGGGGAAAATCCGACAATCCGTTCCAAAGTTATGAAATTTTAAAGTATCTGCGCAGTCACTGCTGGATGAGAAGACTACTACATTGTATGATGTCACATGCGTACAACGATATAAGGAAATAAAAGGAGACTTTCACAAAATTTACTTTTTGAATAAAGTGCACATTTCTTCCACTTGTTACTGACGTATGTTAAGGGTAATATCATTCCCTCTGCCTTCTGAAAGAGGGAAGTCAAATGTTCTTTTGTTATGGGAGAAAAGTGAAAATATGTTGAAGCTTCTTTATTCTTTCTTTATATCGTTGTACACATGTGACATCACAAGCTATAGTAGTCTTCTCATCCAGCCGTGACTGGGCATAAACTTCAAAAATTCATAACTTTTTAACGGATTGTCCGATTTACCTCAAACTCTCACTGATGTGTTCTGCTAATATTACTGCATTCACTCAACCCACATGACTATTAGGGTGAACTTGTCCTTTAATTTGCATTATGAAATCTTGATCTATGGATTTGTATATATTTTTGTACACTCACAGAATTAAGAAGATTCACATGTACAAGTACTATATCTGTCTCAAAAAGGGTATCTATCATATAATTAGACAAGTGGCAACTATACAGTTGTAGACAGGTTTTCTGATATACAATGTAGTATCATGTGTGCATGACATGCGTATCCGACACACACCCCTTCTACATGTATACTGGCAGTTAGCTCGCTTCAGGGGGGCATTTCATGAAGCGTTTTGGTCGGATATTTTTCTGACAAACTGTTACAAGCTACTGAAATTCTTGCATCTGATTGGCTGAGAGCAAGTATGTCTGACAAATTTGTTGGACGAAATGCTTCATGAAATGCCCCCAGGTGCAGACCTACACCTGTAAACTTGATACCTTTTATACTGACATTAGCTCAGACCAGAAGTGGACCTGATCTACCTCCCTAGAGTGGGCTACAAGTGTGTAACTTCAGCTTGGGCCATTATTTTTCAACATTTTCTACACTGAGGGTTTGAATAGCTCGCTTCAGGTGCGGACCTGTCATTGAATTTTCGGGCTCATTGGAAGGACTGCAGGGTGGGGGGGGGGGGGGGGGAAATAGGTCTGGTCTCTTCTCTAACCTTGGGTGGCAGTATAAAACAACTTTTCATAGCCAGAGCTGAAGTTAGCTCACTTCAAAAGCGAGCTAAAAGTCCAGCACACTATAAAAGTGGTATCAGTTGAAAATCTGAATACGAAACGGTTGGCTGCTGGCTTTTCTCTGGGGGGTATTTTTAACTGGCTGTATACAGCAGGTGGCTGCTAAAGGCAAGTTCAAATGTAGTGTAGCTTTCTCATACAGTAATTGGTGTAATATTCAAAAGCTTTTAAAACTCAAGCTTTCAAACAGATTGCCCAATTTTATAAAGATTTGCTGGATCATACAAATGTAGATGTACAGTGGCGGATACATAGGGGGGCGCACCAGGTCACCCCCTCTTTATTAAATTTTTTTTACTACTAAAACAAAATAAAAAAAAATGGGGGGTGGGGGGCTTGCACCCCCTTTGATTTTGTATTAAAAGGCACATCCCCTAATACTACGGAATTCCTAGATCCGCCCCTGATGTATTCTACTATTTTACTCCATTCCCGTTTTACACTGACTTTGGTTTTCACTCTCTTTTAGCTCAAACTCACATATCTCGCACTGGATGCCTGTTCCCTTGACGATGTTGTTGATGCGGACAAGTGGGGTGTTTCCTATCATCCTCAGGATATCCGGCTGGACACGGCTGTTGATCTCGTTGCCACGGCTACAGGAGAATGACAGTTAAAGAAAAACAAGGAGACCATACAGATGTCATCTCTTACAGCTTGGCAGTCTCACACCACCCAAAAGGGCACTGAAAAAATATGCATTACTCATCTTAAATAAAATGTACACTTTATAACACGTACACTGTACAATGTAAAATCTCTGATGTTTGATTACAAGCTTAAAGCAGCAGGTGTACAGTTTCTATACAATGTGCTGTACATTGTCAACAGCAGAGATGGTGTACAGTACAACTGTAAAATATCCCCTTTAAAGTAGACGTAATAATTAGGCCAAAAAAAAAAAATTGTTGCATTGGCGTAACCCGCCCGACCCTAAAAATTCCGCCGACCCCATGTTTTTTTATTATTTTTTTTTTGCTGTCGATATCAAATATCTTGTTGATTGCGATCGCGATCGCACAAACCCGGAAGTGGAAACGGCTCTGGGGATATCGGATGTACGAGGGAGAGATCTAGCGCCTCGCATAAGCCTTCCTTGATCAGTACGTCATCTGTTTCCAACACGGACACGTACTCTTGTGTATACGTAGCATTCAGACTGCGATGTATTGTGCACAGTTTTGCCGTAGGTTTCTTGTGTGGAGAACTTACACGAATCTGTATATGTGGGACTGTAATAGAGATCGCCGTGTGCGATGAAAAGATCGTACATATGGGTCAATTTGCATCTATCTTATCTAAGTCAAAATAGTAAAATATGAAGTGAAAACATTCAGGATAGGGATTTCAACATCTTTAAATTCTGTGAAGGGGTATAATTCCAGTAATATCGGCCTCATAAATGATTTGTAGAATAGATGAACACAGCATATTCGGTGCAGCAGTTGTAACTGTTTACTGAGCTGATGCAGGTAGCAAAAAAAAAAAAAAAAAAAAAAAAATCCCCCCGACCGACCCTATTTGAAAATCTCATGTTACGCCAATGCAACATTTTTTTTTTTTTTTTTGGCCTTAGTTGCACAAGATACATGTATGTGACAATGCCCCACTGTAGTCAATACAATACTCATTGCTCTGTCATCCCAGGCAGGGGTTTGAACTTTTACAATATGAATAGTTGAATTCACGGTCGAGTTCTCACCTAAAGGGGCAGGCATTCAAAAGCTAAAATGGGTACCATGAAGAGGAAATGAGCTAGACTTGATAATAACAGGGGGAAAAAGTAAGAAGGAATAAAAAGAATAGAATTCAAGGTGTGAGCCTGAGCTCACAATACACTCAGCGGAGCGAGACAGCACCGTCTGATCATGGGACATTGTATACGACAATTGCAATGAAACTGACAAACTGTCCCATGATGCAATCGACTTTCAACACAGAAGGGTGGTTATTGTGCAAGGGTAGTCTCAACAATGTGTCAATACTGTGTGACCTGCACTTTACAGGGACATAATCCAGACAAGGTACTAGAGTATACAAATGATGCACAGGATAGAGTGCATTAGTGTAGGCGTAGTGCACTCGAGGGTATTGTGAAACATGCACGAGGCGAAGCCGAGTGCATGTTGCACTACATTGTAAATACCCGAGAGTGAGCTACGCCTACACTAACGCCACGAAATAATCCTGTGCATCATTTGTTTTATAAAATGGGTCGAAAATTCGAAAACTAACATCATTTTTCAGCGTTTTTCACGTACCTTTGTGGGTCAAGACGTCCGAAGATGTTCGTCCCAAACTTTTACGCACGTCGCACTCGCGGAAGTCCCGCACATACAGTATAAGTATAATGGGGGGTTGGGTTTCCGGACACCCGCATGAAAACTTACTTATTTTACATAGAATATGCACCCTTTACCTTAAAGACTTGATATAGACTCCTCATATAGGCCTACTAGACAACATACTCTGAAAACGGTGTGAGAATTAACCTGCTAAATCGTTGGATTTGCTCTTCAAAGTGACTCCATGTACGCGTCCGGTCCCATAGCGCTTGGTCTACTGTACTGTACAAAGTGTACGTATATGTATAGTATAGTACAGTATACGTACGTACGCCACATATGTTATGCACAAGGGAAGACAGGCCGGCCGGCCGGCAGCCCGAACTAGAAGTTGTTTACAGGATTGACAGCGCGTACGCGTATGCATGCAATTCATCAAAGGAGCCGCCGCGCGCACAGACGATCGGCAATCTACCATAGGATTACAGGCAGTGCAATAGTACTGAAGTAAAGGAAGGAGGTGTGTCTCATTTCAGAGCTTCCTATTGGCTACATTCTTGAACCCATTTTATAATATGCACATCATGTACACATGTAACTCATAAATCAATGGTGCCATGTATTGTACGTCCTATAGAATTGTGAAATTTATTGTGGTCCTTGAGCAGATGAGCCAATACTCTGAAAAACCTAAAACTTTGTATTGCTCTCCCTACAGAACGATAAAAAAACGACAAAGATCGGATAAGAAATAAGGAAGATACATTGCAAAATTTCACATTTTTTCAGAAAAGTAACAATTCTTGACCAGTCCTTACGAATACAATACATTTTTACATGTACATGTACTCATCCATGTTCGTCTTAAAGGCAGAAAATGCATGGCCAACTTTACCGCTGAGATGACCATACTACAGGGACATGGTTGAAAGCACTTTCCCAATTTTATTGCTCTACGATTGATTACAAATTCGACGCCTTGCAAAACTGTCATCCAATCCGCAGTTTGCAAATACAGTTGAAACTCTCTTATCCGGACAAGTCGGGACCGGGGCTCATCCGGATAAGGGATTTGGCCGGATACGGGAGACTCAATGCTTTATGTACTGATGTAGCCCATTGTAGTACCACATGTAGTAATGTGTATACTGCAACCTTTTCATTGTTACATTTGGGGATGTTTCGGGATGTTGAAATGTCTGAAGGTAAGCAATTTGGAAGGAAATTTGATGCAATGTACACTTGTATGTTAATCATATTGGAAGTAATATGTAATTCATGTGTGTTTGGGTAGGAGTTCTCAAGGAGTTGGGAATCCCCCTTTCTTCCCGTAATTATTTTTAAAAAAATCACGGCGAGATTGCGTCCGGATAATAGAAAGATCCGGATAAAGGGAGGCCGGATAATAGAGGTTCAACTGTACATGTATCTTGATTGCAAAATATGTGTACCAGTATGGCATATTTTATAGAAATTTGTCAATATCTTCAAGGAAAAACATGTACACTGTACAACTTGTATAAGATTTGGTTTCCTCTGATTTCTTTGCAAAGAAGGGCAGAGTGAACATTTGTGTACCTGGTACAATGTACCAGGTACCTTCAGGTCAAAGGGAGACTCATAACCTAGACATAATAAAAAAAAAAAAAAAAAATGATGGACTTCCCAAACTTTTATCTGATTTTATTGCCGACTGCTTGACTTCAAATTATAAAGTCGGATACAGTATTTACACAACAGCATTGCAGAGGAAAATGCAATTTCCCTACAGTATATGATGTACATTACATCGTCTACAGTAGGTACACATGTACAAAACTATGGAGGTACTTTGTACTTAATGTATACAATTTAATGTACATTGCACGATGTTTACATGTAAGTTGTACTACCACTGGCACCTATTCGAATTGGATGCCAATAGCATTCAAATTGATGCTTTAGTACTGTGAGGGTTTACATGCTGCAATGTACTCCACATTGCCTTCCACTCTTTTACCCTCGCCCCAAATATAGTACACTGGAACATTGTGTCTAAAAAGAAAAAAAAAGGTGGATGACATAGCAAAGCCTGGTCTCTGCATGGTGATTTTGCAGTTTTATTCATTCTACAATGTATGAGTACAAGTACACGTACAGTGTGTATTGTGTACAAGTACACGTACTCTACAATGTGTATTGTGTATAATGTGTACTTGTGCGTGTAGACACTACATATGGTACATTTCTTTGGGTTCTTTTTTTTTTCTCCCTTTTTTTTTTTAACCTGCTGATATCTAATGAATAGCCTGATACAAAGAAGCACTGTCATGGTACAACTGTAGGTCTTTCAGGTACGTTTGTATAATAGCAAAATTCCCTTCTACTACATGTATGTACACTGACCCTATAGTTGATTACCTAATACCTTGATCAAGGGCAATATGTGTGCAATAAACTATCAGTGACCATATTAATTTGGAAGCAATCAATCACAGAACACTGCATCACAAGAGCTACTGTACATTTGTACCTCTTCATATTGCTGCCGTGCATGCAGAGCACACAGTAACACAACACACTGACAGATTGACACAGCTCAACAAAACACACAACATTTTATACACTGTCATGGTACAAAAAAAAAAAATAACAAAACCAAACAAAACATGCTGTTAAATTACAGAATGGGTTTGTCCTCATTCGAGTTGAAATAGGAAGATAAGGGTGAGTGTCTACAAACACAAGAGTGGGCACAGCTTCTTATCTTGAGTAAACAGTTGTCATAGCTATCACCTCTAGTATCAGTGGTGGGCGGGGTGGGGGCTGGATGAGGGAGGAGTACTAGGACAGTCAAAGGCAATGCGTCACTGACATTGTGTACCCTTTACTCATTGGCAGACATGCAAAGACACACGTAATCCCCCACCATATCCCCTCCCCCCCCCCCCCCAAACGCATATGGGCAATTCCACGGTAACTAGGACACAGGTGCCAAAAATTCAAAATGATATTTGTTTCAAACACCATACATTTTCAGACAGTACTTGAGTTGAAGTTTTAAGAATCATTATGTTTTTCAATAAAAGCAGCCATTTTGATTTTCAAAATGGCTGCCAAAATATGCCTATAACTCAATGGTGAAAAGAGTGTATTGTCGCATAACTTACTCTCTGTATATCCACTTTATTAGTACTCTAAACAACTATCTTTCATATGTATGCAGTTACCAGAGAAGTCTTTTACCACATGATAGAAAAAAAAAGCTGGTAGCTTTAAAGAATTTGATAAAAACTGTTAATTACTTTGATAATGATGGATGTAACGTCAGTTACCAAAAACAAGGAATTTTTAAGTTTATTCATCAAAGGAAGTGAGCTGTATGATGTAACTTGGGATTTCTAATGTATGCCCATATGCCTTTATTTCAATACCAGAAATAAGGATACTTGGCATACTGGAGAGTCAAAATGAACACTACAAAATGTGTAACGTCAGTTACCGAAACGTCATACACAAGTATGTAACGTCAGTTACCATGACAGTAATTATAACTGAGGCAAATTTTTTGACTTTTGGCCATTTCAATACATCTGGGAAGTCTACTTACAACAAAGAGCAGCAATCCCTTTCATAGGAAGTGATGTCTTTACCATGGTATGTCCATGGATATATATATTTTTTTATTTCATATCATTTCTAAATTCATTTGTTCATTCATTTACCATGATTATCTTTTTTTTTTTTGGGGGGGGGGGGAGCTTGAGCTTTCGATTTTTGATTCAGCACAAGTTTAAGGTTAAATCATCTGGAAGTTTAGTTTGCCACATGCAGTACAATATGCACTCAAATTAGTACATTCCCAGTCCTACGGGATGATAAAGCTACCAAAGTTTGTTGGCCTAATCAGTGACATGATTGCATGTTAACCACATTTTCTATTAAAAAAAAAATAAAAAAAAGCAAAAAAAAAAACAAAAAAAAAACTTCTGCACAGCTGTATACCAACAGTTTAACAATCTTCACCAATGTTTGCTTTCGCTGGCATTTTTCTTTTTTTTCAGGAAGCTTAGTCAAGTTTCTACATGTACCTCAAGGCAAATGCACAAACAGATATTTCTTCTCTTGCACTTTAAATGTGTGGTGTAGTTAACATGGCTCATCTTGTATTATATGGTACGTAAGGCATGTACTCATTATTGTTTGAAACTTAACACTGATGTTGCTCAAAGTGAGAGAGGATTCTATAGGGTTGAAAAAAAATTGTTCATACAGTGTGTATTTGTTGATTACTTTATTCTATTCATGCAGGGACATTTTGTAATACAACACATGATAATTATGAACAGGAAGAGTTTTTTATATTGATTTTAGTATTCTTTCATTGCAAAGTCCGATTTCTTGGTATCTCGAATGTATTTGCAAGCCGTGATATATCAGTGAAAAGGAAAAGAAAAACAGTTAAATTACTTCAAGCTAGGAATAAAACAATAATGCTCTTTTGACCAAAAAAGCATTTATTTTTCTTCTTCACAGAGAAATATTAAAAGTGCGACACTTTTCATTTAAATCAATTGATGATGGAGATCATCAGGAGTAAAATAAAGAAAAGAAGGAGAAATATATCACAATAGATTTCATACATATTTATGCATATTTATGAGTTGATACGTTTTTTTCCCCATGACCTGGGATATTTTTTTCAAGCACAAAAATATCCATGTTTTGTGTAGTACTACAAGGTATTATGGGTGGAGCACTCTATGTAGATAAAAACTTTCCTGTTCATTAAAAACAAACAAACAAACAAAAAAGCCCTTAGTCATGTCAATATATTTATACTTGCTTAACTGCTTAATCTATTAATGGCTCTGTGTAATCATAGATGTTGAATAAAAATTAAATCTTCAGACAAATGTCAAGAAATATCCTCTTGTGCATTTACAATATTTTTGCCCAACTGTGCTATGGCATGGGGGGGGGGGGGGTGCCACCTAAGGGCCAACCCAATATCATTTGTGTCTTTAGATTTTGTTTTAATTTGTTGCTGTAGTTGCCTGGGATTGTCACTGGTACATTGCAGCAGTATAATAACCTGTAAAATAAATTAGTTCTCTGTAAACCCCACGGCAAAGTATGTGTAACGTCAGTTACGTAACGTCAGTTACTGACATGTTTACCTTTAAGTTTTCATAGAACACAAAGAAAATGGACAACTGTTTCATTTCATTGTGTATTTATGACTGATGAACCAAGGTATGACCCCATATCAACCAAATCATTCTGAATGGTCAGAATTATGAAATACCACATAGCTATTCCCAATCATGATTTTGCATGTGTAAACCCTATGGCAAATGTAAGCGTAACGTCAGTTACGTAACGTCAGTTACCGTCATGCCTTCACTGAAATTGGCATGGTGGTAAAAGGAGACAACTAAAGTGCACATTATTTTGCACACCTGTTCCTAAGAACCTAGGTGTATTGCCATATTAAACACATAAAGGCTAAAAGTCAGGGACATGAGATATTTCCATTTACATCTACACCATAATTTCCCATGTCTTTTTTCTGTAACGTCAGTTACCGACACATTTTCACTTGCTATGTGATAAGAAACGTAGTTTGAGAGAAAAACTTTCCACCAATTTCTTCATTCTCATGAACTTAGTCATCAATGCTAATTGCAAGCCCAAGGTGCTTTCATTCACAAAACTACAAGGTAAACAATTTCATGAAAATCCTTACGTGTAACGTCAGTTACCGTGGAATTGCCCATATAGACAAAGAAACACACACCGAGGGGTTTTATTTTGACTTTACATGCCAGTACAAAGTATCGACATCGTACACTTGCAATTCTCAGCATTAGCAAGTCAAATTTGTTTGCGAATCAGGACATAAAAAAAGAATTTCACGAGCTGGTTAAATTGGCAATTGTGCCGTACAGCACTGTATGGAGATCTAAATGCTGTATGTCACATAAAGTCATGTTGGGAGTGGGATCAGAGTTTGGAATATTTTTGCATGTTTTAAATGGAAAATAAATACCTTGTGAAATCTGGCATAGCATTCAAAGAAAAGAACTCCTTCTCAAGCACGTTAATATGTCATAGGGTCTAGGGCAATTACCCCGCACCCTTCCCCTGGCCCTAATCCTAATCCTAATCCTGAACCTAACCCTAACCCTAACCCAAACTCTTAACCCTAAACCTAACCCTAACCCTAATCTTTACTCTTACCTTACCACTAACTAGTATTTGGCCGGGGGGTAATTGCCCTCCGGGGGTAATTGCCCGGATGCGGTTTTACGTATGTCATACATTGTATGCACAGTGAGTGCCCTAAGAAAGCAAACTTGAGTCATTTTCCTCCTAAATACAATTCTCAGATTTGTTCCTATTGCAAATATTGGTTGGGAAGTGTTTGAAATGGGTACTTTCTGCTTGACTCTGTGGGTGAGTATTTGCAGTGTGAAGTACCGGTACATGTGTACCTCAAAAATACAAAACTGGGTACCGAAGCTGAACTTGAGCACCTTTTGTAGTCATCTCCATACATGTACTGTACAATGTATGTGATGTACACTGTACAAATTTGTATTGATGTTCAATTTGTACTCTTCTGTGTGCAGGGATACAAATTAAAATGTAGAATTGTGTTTCATTGACAGAAATTGGGTTTGGGATACAGGAATGGTCTGAAATTTTGGTTGCCATTTGCAGACGATGAGAATTTACTCACAGTTTTGATACAAAGTAAGAAACCCTCTACGGTAGCTCTGAGCAGGCCTGGAAGCTGCGCAAATGTTTGGAATCAAGTCATTTCTGCTCCTATAAAAACCCTATATACTGTTGCAGATTTTACAGAGTGCTTTCACAACTACTGAGAATGCATTTTATAACTTCAATAACATGATTGTAATGACGCATCACTAGAATCAGGATCCAAAGTACGCATTTTTGCCATGTGATTACAAAGTGGAATCGAAGAGGGTGATCTGAATTGTAATTCCAATAATGTTTCAAGCAATGGTCCGTAGGTATTTTCCAATCATGATTCACCAGAATTACAACATGTACATCTTGCAAGCGTGGTTGTTCCTACACCATTAAAGGGATGGTACACGTATATAAAAATGTAGTATTGGTGGAGATGAGGATTGGAACTTTCTGCGATATCAAGAAACCACTTATGAAATGGTTATTTTGAGCATTTTAAGAGGAATTCCAAGTTTTTTGATGAAAATTGGTTTTGGAGTTGCTGAAACATCCAAAAACGAAGTAAAACAAAGCGATCGTATAATGAAACGTGGGTCCCACCTTTTATTAGGATTGCCCTGCTCTGGATATTCTCAGCCATTTCAGAACCAATTTTCATCAAATAAACATCTATTTCCTCTTGGAATTACATGCATGCTCTTTTACATTTCATTTAGGTTTCTCATTATCTCACCTATTAAAAAAAAATTAATAGAAACCTGAGGTTAGGTCTCAACCAAAACTATACGATCCCTTTAAAGTTGTAACATACCTCTTGCAGTGTCTGTGAGGGCTCTTCTCAAGACCAACACCAAGGTGCCAGGTGCACCGCGAAGGGAGATCCGGTGCCACCCAGTGGTTGTTGGTACCGTTCATGTCGCCATTGGTGGTAGTGGTGGTGGTGGTGGTGGTAGATTTCTCCATGTTACAGTGATGTATTGTACGCTTCTCGTCTTGCAGAATCTGTCTTGTCTGTGGTCACAACAGCACTGTCTGAGAGGAAAACACCTGGAAAAGAGAAGCACACACAAGTAGTACAAAAACTGAATGTATGTATACAGGCACTATGCTTAGAGGGACTGTACAGTTCTGGTTGAGGTGAGGATTTTGCTTTTAACGTTTTGTGAGATATGATTCAGAAACCACTCTATGAGATGTCAAAGAGCATGCAATTCTAAGGGGTAACAAAAGATTATTTGATGAAAATCAGGTGTGAAATGACCGAGATATCAAAAAAACAATGTGAAACATAGAGATCCTAATAAAAGGCGTGGCCTGTCGCCTTTTATTATCATCGCTTTTTTTGATATCTCGGCCATTTGAAAACCAATTTTCATCAAATACACGCGTAAAACAGCCATTTGAAAACCAATTTTCATCAAATAAACATTCATAAACTTTCATATTTCATTTATAAGAGGTTTCTCATTATCTCACTTAGGAATGTTATAAACCTGAATCCTCACCTCAACCAGTACTGTACAGTCCCTTTAATGTGCATCACGAAGCAGTACCACCAGTAGTATGCTACAATGTATTATAAAGAGCGATCCCCTGAAAGTATACCGGTACATATTTTGATATTCATCACATGAGATCTCTACATCAATTCGGCCCATTTTGTTCTCTATGCGCATTTAAGTTCTGCTCCATAAGCCCGTACTGCTGGTTGTGTGTTCTAGCTATGTAGTTCTAATACATTTTCACAAATAATACCAGGATTCCTTGTCAATATGTTGGCATGGTTTCAACTGACGTTCATCCCCACGCTGCACATCACTATACTTCCAGACGTATGAAAAATAAATATTGATTGTAACATAATCATTCGATAATAAAGAACCGGGTAATCGACTAACCTATCTAAAGTTGATTTGTTTTGTATGTATGTACTCTTTAAAATCTGCATTTAAACCTTAATAAATAAACATTGGAGTGACAAAGAATTCTAATATTTTGCTGAGAGCTTGTTTCCAGTACTTATATTCTACAAGCAAATGTAATACACAGTGTACTGGTACACTTTAATGCCCAACATGGTTTCATTCTAACAGCAAACAACGGAAGACAATCTACATCTCTAGTAGCATAAATTCTAAAATTCTAAACTGTGGTTTGTGCACTTATGTACAATTTGTAGTGCAGACATCAGACTGGTGTGCAAGAATTGTCCAAGCTGTAAAAATGTATAATGTGTGCATTGTTACTGTATACAGTATTTAGGCCTAGCATTGTGTCAAATGTAGACATGGCATTTGTTTTACTTTGTTTACTTACGACTGATAAATTCCAAGATACTGGTCAGGATTCATCTATCACATGATGGATGGTGGAGAAACAGTTTGGGAGTGAAGACTAATATTGCATCAGATCATTTTCAGCCCCCCCCCCCCCACCCCCTCCATACTCAACACTGAACTTGCACACAGGTCAATCTCTGTGTGTCCTGGTATTGCAATGCAAATTCCCATGCTGACTGTACGATGTGTGTCATAGCAGTAGCCAGTACATACACACACACATTTTCACTCCGGTTCTTGTCGCTCCATCTGACAAATAGTGTAACATATGGTAATGGTGCAGCTGGCAATAAATGTCCATTTCAGTAGACATTCCTCAAGCCAGTATGTAGGCTGCCTATGAATGTACACACACAATGTCACAAGGCAATTACAGTGGTAGAACACTATTATCCTCATCTTTTATGAATGTTAAAGCAAATCAAACATCACTAACGTTAGTATGCTTTGCAACTTTATTACCTCCGCCAAGGGAGGAGGTTACTAGATCTAGTAGACATCTTGTAGAATCTACTCGTTTGTTTGTTTGTCCGTGTGCAAAATAACTAAAAAAGTAGTCAAAGGATTTCCAGATGAAACTTGCAGGAAAGGTTGAGAACGACATAAATAAGAGATGGTTAAATTTTAGTGGTAATCTGGGGATTTTTGTGGATTTTATGAAGGATTTCGATATTTTGGCAGGTAAGGGTCACAATGACTGAACTTGGGAGTTCAGGCTGCCCGTATTTGAGGTTTGCATGCGCGCATGAAAGTGCGTGCTCTAGTTTACGAACTGCTAAGGCGAGGCGTGCAGCTGGAAGTTGATGACATAACAAAAGGCTTTTGGGCGATTTTCAACATGCATACATGTAATGTACGAATGAATGGATCAGTGATCTCTCTACCTTTAGTCTACAGAACAGAAGAACAAGATCAGTGGTGGAAATGAGCTCCTTGGCGGAGGTCTGCGCACTCAGAGTGCTTCTCTATAGTTTGCTAAAACTGCATTTGTTTATTATATTCCACGTACTAAGAATCTTGCTATAGGATTGGTCAAGAGCTGATCATGTGATAAAGCGTAGTTTTCCCCATCACATCACCTGAGAAGAAAAGTTCGTTCCTCGGGTTACACTCTGTAGCGCTAGTCTTTTTTGTTTCGCTGATCTCAGACTTACAATGCAGTCTTAACGCGTGATAAATAGTTTTGAGTACGCGCAAAAAATAATGCGTTGCACCGAGTCTGTGGTCTATAATTTCACCAGGGTCAAGTGATAGACCACAGTGCGACGCACTTTTAGCGCCAGTGAGACGCCGCCGCAGTGCGCAGTACAATTTGTTGTAATCGCCAGCCTATGTCTAAACTTGACTCGTATGTTTACCGTATAGAGTATGGTTGGGGCACCACCTATCGACAGGGCACCTTCCCATCGGCACCCTGCGTATCATGGCTGTTTGCGCATAGAACGACAAAGTACGCGCGGGATTAAGTGTCATTAGCTATAAAAACAATAAAAACGAAGAAACGAAAATCAAACTCACACAAACCAAGCTAAAAATTACACATCCACTCGGTAACGACGCATGGCTGTGAAATTCACGTGTATTACCTATGGCCTGTGAAATTCACGTGTATTACCTATGCTGTGAAATTCACGTGTATGGAGAGGAGGGGGTGCCGATCGCAAGGTTCCCTCATTAGCTGCGCGCAGAAAACGGAATGCACGCACTAAAATTGCGCTATCTTAAAACGGAGATTCATAATCAACAAGACGGTCACGACATTCAAAACTGCAGTATTTATGGCATATTTGAGGTAAGAATTAGGCGGATTTGTATTATATTTTTAGAATAAACAAGCTACAGATCCTTAGGGTGACGATACGTGGTACCCCCAACCCTACCGTGCGTGTACATAGTCTAAAATGTCTAGTTAATTGCCTTGCTTGTGTTTCAGAATGTTTTGAACAGCGTTTTTGATAAATGATTGGTAAGTGAAAGTAGCCTAGATCATTATAGTTATAGTATAAGCCCTATTGGATACCTACCTACCTAGGAATCACTATATAGCCATAGGACTAGACTCTCCGACTCTCGCAAGACATAACATTATAGATCTGCAGTTTTAGTGTTTGGGGACTTGGGAGTCTAGCTACTAACTAGTATACACAGCCCAGTCGATGTATAAACAGCGACAGGGCTGTTCATGACATTTATGATGATTTCAGTTGTGGAAGTAAATGGAATAGAGCTAAGAATATAGACTAGACCAAATAGATGTGAAATATAAAGCAAATATCAAAATACTGTAAAAGTGGAAAATTTTCGCGGTGTTGAAATTTTCGCGCATTTCGCGCAACCAGAAACTAGCGCGAAAATAAAAGCATGCAAATATTTTTGCATGCCACATGTTCCAGTGGTTGATGTCTTGATTCCGCGGAATTAAAAACACGCAAAACTCTTCTCACCCGGCCAAGTGCGAAAAATTAGTCGCGCAAAAATATCCACTTTTACAGTAATCAACTTTTGATTTCAGGCAAAGAAACAAACTATCACTTCCTCGGCGATCTGAATGTGTACGCTATCTTTCGTCAGCTGCGCTTCGAAAGATTAAAGATAGCTACACGTTACATGGTACATCCAGCCAGACCGCCTTGGAAGTGATAGGCCTACTACAGTTTGTCCCATTACAACTTGTACCTTCACCAACGACCACGAGTCATGACGACTTTGATCATTTGCTTATACTTACTAGCTGCAAATTTTATGAGTCAACAATTAACAAAAACACTATGTTAACTAATACCTGACACAGAAATGTATCAGCACTTCTGACTCTAACACCCGTCGTCTACAGTATCTGCAACGCTGATTGCAAGAGTTCACGTTCTAACGTGTGATACCTTCTCTTGTCCGTTGAGCTGAAGCAACTTTTTAACCATTCGGTAGACACTATACTATAACCACTGTATACCAATACAACACTCAGGTTATAGGCCTTACCAAGGACTCATAGGTTCGGGAGATGGAGTTACAACTGACTATAATTATTCAATCAGCTGTCAGTTTTCTCTGGATGGACAAAAGAATTCCACAGGTGCATTTGTGCCTTGGAATGATGTTCGATGCTTGAAGAAGCCGCCATCTTAAAAACTGAAGATTCATTTTTAATGCTAATATATCGGGTAGGGGCCTATGCTGCTTGTTTATATATCATTTATATGCAATGAAATTTCACCTAATGATAAAGCATAGGGGTCTATAAAAGTAAAACAAAAGTTAATTCCGTTTGAAAATACGTGCAAAAGTGTAACAATTAAATCCGAGCTGTATTTTGTGAAAGTGTTTGAAATTTTACCCTCATGGAAAGCCAGTTTAATCACTTTTCTCCTTATTTCCGCCAAATGAAACTAATAATGGTATCATCTTCAAGTAGATATAGTTCTTTATAATTCAGGGGCGGATCTAGCTTTTTATAAAGGAGGGGGTTGGGGCGGTATGCGAGGGAGCGTAGTGACTGAGCCTGAGCGAGCGGAGCGAGCGAGGGGGGGGGGGGGGGAGGGTGTGGGAGGGGGAAACCCCCCTCCCACAGTAGGGAGAATTTTTGAAAATCTGTGTGTGAAAATGGCGTTTTCTTGCATCTAAAACACCACTATTTTGGTATAGAGGTCATTGCCATAAATAGAAAAAAAATAAATTTACAAGTTAAAAAAAAAAAGATAAGATTAAAAAAAAATGGTCCCCGGATTTTTTTTTTTTTTTTTTTTTTTTTTTGGGGGGGGGGGGGGTTGCAACCCCCCAACCCTCCCCCCCCCCCCTCTAGATCCGCTATGTCAGATTAGCATACAGACACATACAGTCGAGTAATTTTGATAATAATTTATGTCTATTTCAGCAATATTTGAGCACCCCGTGCCTTTACCATTGTCTACCGCCCATCGTTTGTAAGGAGGGATAGCGAAAAGTAATTATCATCACAAAGATACTTTCATTGGAAAGTGGCTGGTGATTATGCAATGAGACACGAGTCAATTGTCTTCGCATCTGAGTGGCAGATCCAGTTTGACACATAGATGGTCTCTAAGCCTAACGTGTTAGGCCTAACTAGTTCTACGTTAAAAATTTCAAATATTTTTGAGTGGCGGCTTCGAGCACGGGATCAAACTGAATAGTGTTTTTAGTGACATGTTAAGACGGTTGTGACTCCATTTCTCGAACCTCCTGACCTTGGCCTTATGTTTAACATGGTTAATAGTAGCCCTACACATCGTGTCTTCCACACGTGTAAAATCTTGAAGACTTTAAATTTTTATCTGTAAATCTCGTTATTACCTAGGTCTGGAGAAGTTCTACTCACGTAACTGTACTAAGGATCGTCTCGAGATGCGTCCAGACAGCCTGGCTGATGATACCAACAAAGTCAAAGAGTATATTTGTGAGCGGATAACGTAGGTTTACCAACCTTACCCTTTCCACAGTTCTCAAGTCCAGAGGAAAAGTACTGGATAGTTCGCACGAAAACAAACGTGCGACCGACGGCGTAGATACACGTACCAATGGCAGATGTGACGGATTCTTCACAGTCCTGCTGCGCAGCTAGCTGCCATGCAAGCGTGAGTGATCGATTTGTTCTCACGCAGAGTTCAGTGGTAAATACTAGTACACTGTACTTAAGTACACGTATAACACCGTACTGTAACGTACCGGTGCACGACGGCGACAACGTGCATAAACGCACTTGCCCTGTACGCATTGACCAGTGCACTCGGAAATCGTACGTTGTGTACAACTTCCCAGGGCCACGCCCATAAACGACAGGTTGGAAGAATTTTTGTATCCTGTAAACTGTTCGAGGAAGTGACAGTCGACACACCAGACAAGTCCTGTCCACATAATGCAGCACCGTTACCATGGCGATACTATTTACCTCTATGGTATTACCGCAGTAGTCGTAGTAATTTTGTCAGCCTATATACTATTTGATGTGAGACAATGATCTTGGAAAATAATACAGTACCCTCAATATTGCCAAGGTCCATTTTAGGTCGAAACAGTTTCGGTTAGTGTGATAACCGACGAAAATCATTTAAAGATCAACATCAATGTGCAAGAATATTATTACAACTATATTGCAATCTTATTGCAACTATACAACAATGTTTTGCAATTTTCTTAAATCTTTTAAGATTGGTAGAATAGTTTGCAGTCATTATAGTAGCAAGGTTGTATACTTTTTTTTTTAAACATTCACAAGTGTTGTTTACTAAATGCTTTTATATTACAGGTATCATATATAATTCGGTTGTTTGCTATGAAATGCTCTAATTGTACATAGATTAGTTTTGGATATGATGTTATTGGCATCATTATTTCTTTTTTCACTGAGTGGTCCACGTCTTACAAGCTTCGCTTTCTGAGATCGCTCGATCACTTCCATCGCTGTAGGCCTATATACTTTTGTCATCATTATGAGAAAGCGTGCATTGTTACTCTGATCATTAATTACATTAATTTGTATTCATATTTGGTATTCTATGACTTGTACTAAATTGTTGTAATTTTTCAAAGTGCACACTGTTGTATTATCGTAAGGACAGAAGGTATCAATTGCATTGAACTCTAAACATTAAATGTACTAAATTAATATTGTCTTCCGTAGCAGCGACAAAAGCAACAAGATACAACATTTTATATCCATGGCTTCAGACCAGTGGAGCCACTGAATAGCTTTCCCACAAGACTTGTGATTGGCGAATCTCGGTGGGCGTGAATAGGGATTGGTAGAGTGTGTGTTACCCTTGGTACCGGTAATCTTCCGATTGATCCAAAGTCCAAAGCATTGGTCCGACCTAGTCTTCATGCCCCATTGATTATTACGATTACATTTAGAACACATGCAGTTTCTACCATGCAGCAACCAAACAAAACTGATGATCTGATTATTTCAGCTATTATTTTATTAAATGCAGGGAAATACTTTGAATCATTGCAAACCCTATTATGATTTTTTTTTTTCCATCGCTCTCCCCGACAGGCCTTCCCTTCACACCCCCTCTCGTTCTTTATACATGTTTATGCTCTCCTTTTATAGACTGCATGATTATGGATTTTGGCTGGTCCATCATAAACCAAATGTTTGCCATCACGTAAATTATCACAATAACATTTCTAAAGATTTCTATATTGGCTTGTCGTTTTATGCCAAGTGATAAACATTTAGTAGCTGATAATGCATGATCCTGACAGTTGGTGTCTTGTGATTGCTGGAGGAGATTGGGGGGGGGGGGGGGTTGGTAGTGGGTTGGTTGCGTGTGTGTGTGTGTGTGTATGTATGTATGTATGTGTGTGTGTGTTTGTGTGTGTGGTGAAGGTTTTTTTTTTAATCTTTTTACGTAATATGCTGTTGTAGGTAATGAATTGATTCAATATATTCAAGGGATATATTATGTTTGGCATATATGTCAATATTTTCTCGTGAAGAGTTATTAGATGGGATTGATCCATAATCAATATTTTCTCGTGAAGAGTTATTAGATGGGATTGATACATAATCAATATTTTCTCGTGAAGAGTTATTAGATGGGATTGATCCATGATCGAGTTATTTATGTTGAAGAGAGATGTTTGCAGTATTAATTGAAAAGTAGATTTGTTCGTGTTTTGAATTGTATTTGTATTGATTTTGTTCATGTTACACCCAGAATGGGTTGATTCTCGAATGATTTGAATGAAATCAATAAATATCAAGGGAAAAAAGTTTGCGTGGTGTGCTGTGTGGGGGTTGTATATCATGATAATTATTGAATCAAATGTTGTTGTTTTTTTAAGTTGAAAAAAAGTGTATATATATATATATATGTAACATTGTGGTTTTTGTCAAAACAAAGAGAAAGAAAGATTTCTAAGAATCAAAAATTAAAACAAAAAGCAACATAGAAATACATTTTCTGGAAAATGAGTCACCCTGCGTCATTCAGGAAGTCCAATCCTTCCGGTCACATTCTCCACTTTTACTTGCCAAATTTGGGCATAATGTCCACTCTCTGCCCTCCTTGGGTCAAGCTATGACCTCATAGCCAGACATAGCCCTCCACCCAAACAAAGTGGCAGTAAAAGTGACGTAGGACTGTGCGTCGGTGGATTGGAATTTAAAGTTAAAATATATCTTTGGGAAGGGTCCTAAACCCAATAAATAGCGAAGTTTTCCTCTCCTCACTTCATATTGGAATCTTTGACAACGAAGAAGCAGCAAGATATTTTGAAGCAGAGCGAGTGATCGGGAGTCAGCTATCTTTGTCTCCGGCAGGGGGCTTGTTTGGGTTCAGTTTGATGATCAGAACCTGCGAATAATAAAGAACACCCGTAACCAACACTGCGAGTCCCGGCTCCATTTGTTGTCGTTACATATATATATATATATATATATATATATATATATATATATATATATATATATGTATATATATATACATATTGTATATATATATATATATATATATATATATATATACATATATATATATATGAAGAGTTTGTTCGCAAAAACCGATAAGTCCATATTTCCCAAATGGAGATATTTGCGATTAAAGGTCAAGAAAAATAAAGAGAATAGTAAGAAAAATTTTGCTTCTTTTGGTCAAAACTTCAAAAATATACCTTTATATGTTGCGACCAATATATCATTCAAAAGGTATTATTTTGTACTTCATGACAGAGACTTCACTTCAAAATCTTCAAAAATGGACTTATGGGTTTTTGCGAACAAACTCTTCAGATATATATCACATACGAACCTCTTTTCAACCTTCCTTGATACATACCAGGCACTGCTATTAAGAAAAAAAAAGGCAACCATGCCAACACAAAACACATATATTGACTGGGTCATAGAAAACGCTAAACCTTATCTCCCAGCTCGTGTGCCAAAGGGAAGGTTATGGATAGTAATGTCGATCTCATGGAGCTACAGTGCTGGGTCCGAAGTCGAAGCTTGAGGTATGCAGTTATCTGCGCTAATTTCATTTTCATGACGGCGTTGAGTACGTATTTATTTGCCAATAATTCTTCAAACACGGATTTGTTTGCCAAGACGGCTGACGAAAGAGAAATCCAAAGGAGGATTTGATTGGAGAACGCAAAGAAACAAACAGAACGTCACCGTTGTTGTCACTATAGGCCTGCAGACGATGGCCAAAAAGTGGCTTAAAAAAGGCTCAACTGGCAACTATCGTATAACAAGCAAATTTTAACTTTTTTAAAAAGTATACGTCCTCACAATATCCCACATGAAATTTACCCAGAAAATCTAGTCGGGAACATGCTCAAATCACGTCATCAAACTGGCGTCTTAAGGACTGCAATTTTGCTAGAGTAATTGTCGCTTCCCGTTATCAAATTTTAATGATTTAAATGTATGAACTTATATTTTGTATGTCAATGAACACGATGGATGCCTTTTCGAATTGGTCATACAAAAATAATTTACATAAAATGCAAATTAGTGGTAAATGTAAGAGTACATTCATAGCAACAGTACTCAGGTTGGCATAATGCACGTTTTGCAGATGGGGACGCGGAGTTGAGGGGGTAACTTTGGGCGCCTCCCGAGGGGTCGCTTTAAAGGGGACCTCCGGATGATTTTCACACTTTTACATTTGAACAACTATAAATTAGTCAAACTGAGTACACAGTTTCAGAATTTATAGTGATAGGGATAAGGAATGAGAATGTTTTCAAAATTTATAACAAATTGCATGGAACAAGGATGATGACATGACAGCCTCACCATAAGAATGCATGAGTTGGGGCTCAAGGGAGCAGAACAAAAGAAGAAGGCATGCATAGATTTTTCACAGGTGAACTTGTTGAGCAAGCGGTATTACAATGGAATTACACTGCTGCATTTCTGAAATATATGAGGCTCTGATGTCATCAACACTGTTCAGTGTAATTTGTTTAAGATTTTCAATTCATTTTTTTCTCTGCTCAAGGACCACAATAAATTCCACGAATCTATACATGGAGCTGTTGATTTATGTACTACATGATGTGAAATTATGAAAATCGTCCGGAATGCCCCTTTAAATGTACACCCCTTTTTACTATATAAGTATTGTAAAGCAATGTCTCCTGTATTGATTACATTGCATTTCTTGGAAACAAACGTGCCCTTGCTATAAGGCACGACAGAATGTTCGTTTGGAACATATTCGCGTTGTATGATAATTATATGTTTTCTCTATTGCCAAGAACATAAAAGGGATTTGGGGGCACACGTCACAGGATCGCCCTTCAATAAGCACCCTCTTTATTATGTAGATCTTGTAAGGTAAATCTTTTTCTATTATTTCCAGATTTTTCATTGATGTAAGAGTGTATTTACTGCATTGCCGGACCTACTTTTAAAACCATTCACGCTAGAACAACTGTATTTGCGTTGCTAATATCCGTATTTTTGTAATAAAGGCCGTGAGCGTAGGTGTAAATTTAGACACCTCCCCAAAGATTACCTTTGAATGTTCATCTTTTTGACAATGTAATTATTGTAGAGCAATGCTTCCTCTTGTAATTGGTTGCATTTATGGATACAAAAGTGCCTTTGCTATACAGCACGATAGAATTTCGAAAACATGTACGTTTGGAACATATTCGCGTTATATGATATTATATGTTTTCTATATTGCCGTGAGGATGGAGTATTTTTGGCACATCCCACAGGGTTGCCGTTTAATGCGCACCCTCTTCACTGTATAGATCTTTTAAAGTTAAGTCTCGTCTATCATTTCCATTACTTTTCATCGATGAAAATTTTATTTGCTGCATTGCCGGGACTACTTTAACAACCATTCACGCTAGAACAACGGTATTTGCGTTGCTAATATCTGTGTTTTGTAACAAGAAGGCGTGAGCTTAGGTGTGAATTTGGACACTTCCCAAGGGATTAATTTTGAATGTTCACCCTTTTGACAATATAGTTATTGTAGAGCAATGTCTCTTCTATTAATAAGTTGTATTTCTTGGAAACAAAAGTGCCTTTGCTATATGGCACGATGGCATTTTGAAGACATATACGTTTGGAACATAATTCAGTATGTATATTCGCATTATATGATTTTATGTTTTATATATTGCCGTGAAGTTGGAATATTTTTTGACACATCCCACAGGGTTGCCATTTAACGTGCACCCTCTTCACTGCATAGATCTTGTAAAGTTAAACCTCTTCTATTATTTCCATGACTTTTCATTGTTAAAAAGTGTATTTGCTATAATGCCGGAACTACTTTTAAAACCATCCACGCTAGAACAACGGTGTTTGCGTTGGTAATATCTGTGTTTTGTCTTAAGGGGGCTTGAGCGTAGGTGTACCTTCGAATAATTCCCATGGGGTTGTCTTTTAATGTTCACCCTCTTGACGATATGGATATTGTAGAGCAATGTCTCCTCTATTAACTACAATGTATTTTTGAAAACAAAAGTGCCGATGATGTACGGCACGATCGACGGAAGTTTGAAAATATGTACGTTTGGAACATAAAGTACATTCGCGTTAATGATATTCAGTGTTTTCTATATTGCCATGAGGGTGGTGTACTTTGGGGCACATCCCACAGGATTGGCATTTAATGTGCATCCTCCCACTAAATAAATATTTTGAAGCAATGCTTCTCCTATCATTTCCACGATATTCATTGATATAAAAGTGTGTAGCTGTATTGCTGGAACTACTTCTAAAACCATGCACGAAAGAACGTCGGTATTTGCGCTCATAGTATCCGTGTGTTGTAATTACGGGGCTTGAGCGGCGGTGTAATTTTGGACACTTCCCAAGGGATTGCTTTTGAATGTTCACCCATTTGACAATATAGTTAATGTAGAGCATTTTTTCTTTTATAATTATATTGTATTTCTTACAAATAAAAGGGCAATTGCTGTACAACCGTAATGACAATGTGAAGGCATGGAAAATTGAAACATATTTGTGCTATATGCAAGCTAGTGCATGTTTCCTATATTGCCCGGGGGGTTGGATGATTTTGAACACATCCCACTCGGTTGCCTTTGAATGTGCACCCCTTTGACTATATGATGATTGTAAAGCAGTGTCTCTATATACCATTTAAAAATCATGAAAAGTAAAGTGTCTTTATTTACCACTCGTCAAAACGACTTTACATGCATGTACAAGTGAGTTTGCTTTGGCATATAATGCATGTTTTATTAATCTGTTTTGGGACCACGATGGTCAGGGTAGGGGTGATCTGGGCAATTCCCAAGGGCTTGACAAAATAGATATTGTAAAGCAACGTCTCCTATCACCTCAATTGCATTTTACGAAAATAAAAGCGTATGTGCTACACAGGCGGAAGAGGCAGTAACCACGGAACATTTTTGCCGGTTGTATACTGCATGTTTTTTTATTGCCTTTAGGATGCATGGAGTTACTTTGAGCACCTCCCACAAGGTGGTCTCTGCAAGTGAACCCTTTGGACTGCATAGATATTGTAGATCAATGTTGTTATTTTATCTCTACCCCGGCAATTTTTATAGAAAAAAAAGTGTCTTGATATGGCAGGAATCCAATTCAATACTATTCAATTTTTATTTCATTTTTCGACAAGAACAGGAGACATCACTTTCTCTGTAACAGAAAATGAGGTGCGTAAAACTATGTCGAATGAAAAGAATGTACAATGATTATAGCACCATGTACGATAATTATACATAATCATAAAACTCAAGTGATAGTCATAAAACTCAAGGAACGACCTTTTTTGAGACATGCACTTTTGAAACGACTGTATAATTGCGTTGGTATTTGCGTTACAAATGGGTCATGTATAGAGGCAATTAATGTGGGTACTTTCCATATAGTAGGCTCCCTTCGAATGATAACCACTTTATCTATGTCAGTGTAAGTCAAAATTGCAGAGCAATATATCGTCTGTTGACTCCATTGAATTTCAATGAATAAAAGTTTCTTTGCTAGAGGACCAGAAGGACCCTATTTTGACTGGACTAATGTGATCTATAATGACAAAATGTGTATCCAGTTTCTGCTAACAGTGCTTCATTTCTTTCAGAAGTACAGTGTTTGTTGTAGTAGTCCATGGAGTATAATGAGCTTGCTTTGGTATCGTACAGAAGTCCATGCAAGACCCGTTTAACCAACACTGATTTCAGTGAGATCAGTGCCACTTAGTGTTTTCAGTTTCGCTTAACAAGTCCTCGTGACTGAAACATACCAATCAGAAAAGTGAGATAGCGAGACTGAAACCAGTGAAGTGAAACTGAAACCAATGAAAAGTTTGGTGAAACATCCTACAGGACTGCAAGAAAGGAACAGCCATGAACTAATCATTTTTATTGGGAGTGGGGGCGGAGGCAGTCTAGCGGGCGACGTATTTTTAGTATAAATCAGTGATTGGCAATCAATAGAGGGCGCGACGATGTGGAAGTCAAGTTGGCTATTAGCCAACTTGGCTATTAGCCAACTTGACTTCCACATCGTCGCGCCCTCTATTGACTGCCAATATCACTGATTTAGGCTAAAAATACGTCGCCCGCTAGACTAGGGCGGAGGTGGAGGAGGGTCTCATTTTATGAGAAATTGACTTAATCCATGTTCTATGCCTAATTGACTTGAACGAAATGTCAGCTTGTCTTATGATTGTGCCAAATGCAAAACAAAAAACAACAAAAATGTCCAGCTACTGAGATGGAATATACATAATACAGCACTAATAATGAAAATTGTGATTTCTGGACAGCTGTGTTATAATGGCTACAGGCAAGTTTACGTGTAACCATGGTAGCTAGCACGGTCTCTCACAGGTTAGGTCTCAACTCCAGTCCATTGAATTTACATACTTATATAAATCTAAAATGTTGTTTATCGTTGAGAAGGTGTTGCATTTTTTGTTTGAGAAAAACATTGTTTTCAGCATAAAGTTGCCATAGAAATGACCTAATCTGGGCTCAGATTTTTTGAAAAAGAGGTCACAAATGGGCCCAATAATATTCGCTTGAAGAAAGGCAGGAAATAAGAAATACATACACTATGTTTAAGATAGCAACTCGTCTAATGAGAATGAGAAGGGCGTTAAGTTGTCCCGAACACTATGGGTTTTAGAGGCAACTTAACGCCCTTATCATTCTCAACCGACGAACTTATCTCATGACTAATGTCAGTTGTATAATGAACGCTTGAGATATCCTAAAATTCCCATTCATTTTTCTGGTTTGGGGGGGGGGGGGTGGCCATGTTGATGACATCATTTGGGCATGTTCCGAAGCAGAACTTCTAGGTAAATTTTACTGGTAAGTTTGTTAAGACATAAATTATACTTTCAAAAAAATTACAAAATTTGTTTGTTATACGATAGTTGCCAGTTGACCCCCAAATTCAGCCTCAATCCGCTGGCCTGTATCGCTACCTCATGCTGCCCCTGGTTAATTAAAGGTCCTGTTTACCATTGGGAGCAGTGATTCAAAAAATGTTCATGATATTACATTTGATGCATGTATGTCTGTTGTATTACAAAACATCCTTCCATATAAAATTTTTGCAATAAAACCTTAAATGTAAGGAGATATCAGTATTTTTCTCAATAAACCATACCTGTAGACAGTTTTTGTCTGGAAATATTTTCATTGTAACTATTGTTCACATTTTGTGTATTTAACAATATTTAACATTGATTATACAAATTCAAATTTTTGCAGTGGTTGTTTCTAACCCTATAACTCACATTTTAGATCTATTTTAAGGCACTACTGCTGGGTTTTTGTTTCATCTGCAAATGGTAAATTATGCCTTTAAGGAGAAATATAACTATGGTTATGGAGGGTGGTAGTTACTACATTTTTTAAGAAAAAAAAAAGATAATTAAAGAGAGAGATAGATGATAGAGTTCCGTGACTTTTGACATAGAGGGTGGTAGATATTACATTTTTATAGAAAAAACCCCCCAGATAATTAAAGATAGAAATGGATAGATGATAGAGTTCCATGACATTTGCTCCTGAGACAGCATTGCTCCCACGAAATATCTCCACGCTATTAAAGGGACTGTACAGTACTGGTTGAGGTGGGGATTCATGCTTTGAACATTCCTAAGTGAGATAATGAAAAGCCTTTTATGAAATATGAAAGAGCATGTAATTTCAAAAAGGATTCAACGTTTATTTGATGAAAATTGGTTTTCAATTGGCTGAGATATAAAAAAAAGTGCTAATAATAAAAGGCGACATGCCACAACTTTATCAGGATCTCTTTGTTTCACTTTGTTTTTGGATATCTCAACCATTTCAAAACCGATTTTCATCAAATAAACTTTTGATACCCCTTAGAACTGCATGCTCTTTGACATCTCATAGAGTGGTTTCTGAATATCTCGCAAAACGTTAAAAGCTAAATCCTCACCTCGACCAGAACTGTACACACCCTTTAAACCCAAACATGAATTCTACCCATCTATGGTCAAACAGCCCTAACCCTATAATCCTAATCCTCACATCAAACTGAACCTTAGAACTCTATACATCACAATCCTAATCCTTATAGGTCCTTGGATGAAATAAGACCGTAGCAGTACTGTCGCTGGAGAAAAAAAAAATGCCATGTGACCTGTCCAGAGATAGAGATTGATTGATTGATTCCGGCTTATTTCAACAGAGTAGCCCCATCAGTAGGCAGGTACTGTTCTTCCTTGGGGCACTGCACATACAAGCATAACAGATGACAACCCAATAATATTTACACTTAATACAGCATATACTGTAAGTGGACAGGTACAGTAACTGTTCTTCCACCCAGTCCCATACATTACAATCTCACAATATACACTTAAACACGCATACAAATCGAACAAACAGGTACCATGGTGGGCCTACGTATCTACTATAACTAAAAAGTTAACCACACATTTCATCAAAAACAAACTATCACTCATTGTGATTAATACCCCCACCTAACACGGAAAAGAATTAACTCAACCAGCAATGTACTGTTTTATATGCTTTTTATTGGAAAAAAAAATGTTACTATGAGATGGAGAGAGAGAGAGAGAGAGAGAGAGAGAGAGAAGATAAACAATGTTTCATGATTGTTCATGGGTATTCTTTCGGCTCAAAAGAGGACGTGCCCATTATTATTATTATTATTATTATTATTATTATTATTATTATTATTGTTATTATTATTACAAAGAACGCAAAACCAATCAGCCATAAATAGTTTTATCTTTTCTAGCGTATTGTGCGTCACACACGATTTTCTTTATAAATGATTGTGATGCATACAATAATTACTGTTGTTAGTCGCAGACGGGTTAACAACTCATAATTATTATACTCTACATAATCCTACCTTTAGATATTCTCATGGTCAACCACTGGGGGCGCTATTCCCCAAAACATAAATTAGATATATAGTTAGACAATGTTATGCCAAAGTCTATACATACAATGTACATGTCTTTACTATCAAACCAATCACCTTCATAGTTGTCATAAAAAGAAGAGCAATTAAGACTTCACTATTTGGTCACTATAAAGGATGCGTTAGTCATTACAATGATAAAGAAGTATAAAGGAAATGCGTTGTAACTATAAATATCAGTTTTAGTAGGCTATGTCCTTAGAATTTGCCAAGTAATTCTTATTCAATTTGCACAGGGTTAGAATACCTCAAAATGCATTTGCCACTACATTTGAGATTTCCTGAGGTCAAGAACCAAATGGAGAACCATTCCGTATAATGTAAAAAAACACATTACAACATTTGAAATTATATTGTTTTTGTGTCTTTTTTGTCGCATGAAAAGTAAAGGAAATAAGGAGGAGGCAATCTCAGGGCTATTCACAATAAAAATTATCTCATATTTGGTCCTTCAGCTAATTATGACCACGAAAACTCTATTTCATCCATTCCTAAACGATCAGTCAAAATTTGAGCAGAAAAACATGCAGCATCCAACAGACGTGGATGTCATTTTATGGTTGCCATGCACATGCATGGCAACCAGCAATATTTGACATCGATTAATCATAACAATCATAGATATACAAAATATTATCACAATTGGTCGAATGCACAAAACAAGCAATTGCTTGTCAATATTATTGCTTCATGCAAAAGCACAAGCTCGTCTATATAGCAGAAGGTCTAGCTCAAGCAACTGCTTAAATCCATACCATTTGCTTGTGTTTGTACCTTTGGCTTGTCCCGCTCAGGCAATTGCTTGCGTTTTCAACAAAAGGGACGACACGAATGTACAAACACAAGAACAAAGGCGGGTGTGACAGCATGTATTTGAAAGGGCGTGTGTGTGAGGAAACATTTCCTGACATAGCAAAGGAGCTATACTCACACATCTACACACACACACACACGTACTAGCTGATTCCCATCACTGCTTATAAATTACATGCAATAGTAGCCCGGATCTGCCAGGTCGCACGTGGAGAGTGGTTTCCTTGCTCGCTCTCCACCGAAGTCAGACATCCTACCTATTTTTCATCACATTTTGCGTGCTAACCACTGGACATTCCCGTTGTTGAAACGAAAAAAAGTTTCTTACACTACTTATTTGTAATTTCTTGCAGATTTCTACCACTCCTGCACAAGTTGGGTCTTTCTCTTATGAATATGAAAATGATACTTAAAAGGGAACGTCTAAGTTAAGCAAAAGCTCAGGCTCATTTTGCAGAGCTTGGAAATAATTATTATACTAGTAAGCAATTGCTAGCAAGAACAAGCAAAAGGCATGTTTTATGAGTACATGCGTTTTTAAGCAAATGCTTGGTCTCTGAGCAATTGCTTGCGGGCAGCAAGTTATTGCTTGTTTTTATGCATACGGATTCGAGTAAAAGGCTAGCACAAGCAATTGCTAGCGTTTATGCATCCCGCCCAATGACCTATACAGGCCTATACTGCAACAAGCGATAATGACGAATATTATAGATTTTTTATGATGTTGACATGGAACGTGCATGCCGTTGTATAGATTTTTCTTTAACAACGATGTCATCTTGTGTATTTCCCTTCTTTTCTTTTGTCCTTGTCGTTCATTTTGTTTTTTGACAAGAAAGTTACTAAATCCTCAAAAACGAGTCGACAGTCACTGGTATCATTTTTGCAAGTATACTCCCGATTTGCTTGGGCTCATTTACTATGATGATGTAGATTTGTGTGATAAGTGAAATCTCTTTTGGTAGGATGTATGCTGCCCTCTACGGCATCTTCCAGGGTCTAACTGACAAAGCATCTGGATTCAAAAGCTATTCGTATCGTGTTCCCAGTTGCTGAAAACATAATTAACAAACTGAATAGACGATACTGAAAAAAAAAAATCCAAATCCAAATATATGCATTTAATTTTGTTTAGAGGTTAACATGGATAAATGAGAATGACAGGATTGCAATCTGTATGATATTATTCAATATAATGCGCAATAATCTCAATCTTCAATACCGGCAACGAAAATCTGGCTCAAGTATTTACGTTGATTCGCCGGCAACAATCTTTAAAAGAAAGATTTAAACACACACACACACACACACACACTAGATCCAACAATTTTGTAAAAGGGACACACATACACACACACACACACACACACTCAACCGTGAAGGGAGACGTCCGCACATTCTTTTTTGTTGTTATTTCATGGAATCTGGTGACATTTTGAGTGTTGATATTTGTTTTACAGAAATAAGTTGAAGGTTTCCAATAGTGTTTATTAAGGAGGAAATATGATATACAGTGAAATCACTAGACAATCAACCATGACATATGGACCGTAAAAAATAAGTAAGCATATCCATCTCACAACACAATATCCACCTTTATCAGTACGTTTAAAACAATCAATCATTTTTTTTTTCAATCGATTCAAAGTTTATTTCATTTTTCGACAAAACATAAGTTACACTTCTTTTGTCAACAGAGAATAAGGTAAACAGAACATTATGTATCGAAGAGAATGTAAAACAATTGAGGAGGACCTTATAGTAATTATACATTGTAGTTATAAAAAAAACCCAGAAGTGATCGAAATAAAGTACATGTATAACTTTGCTTAAAGTGCGAAAAATGGAGAGACCCACTAAAAAGACAGAGCTTGTAGAATGTGGGCCCCTCTGGAATAATAACATCAATGGAAAGATTAATTGAAGCATCATAGATACAAAAGAAGAAAAAAAAAGAGGAAGAAGTCTGGAAGCCCACTGAGAATTAGAGTCACAGATAAATACACTTACTATCATAGACGTGAACAACATGGAACAAGACTAGACAACAAGACAACTGCTGGAGAAAAGGCTGTACGGGACAAAACGGGATGCACAAGACTAACAGACGAGAACAAACATGAAACAAGACTAGACATCAAAACAACTAGCATCACTGAAGAAAAGGCTGTACGGGACAAAACGGAATGGAAACGATTAACAAATAGAAGACAAAATAGCAAACGAAAATGCACAACAGAGACAGCGATCTTCGACAGAAGCGTGTCAAGAGAAACAGATGATAGTTGTGGAGGAAAAAAAGTGATATTGTAGCGTCTGAAAGGAGAAAAGCAAGGAAATGAAGGGACGTGAGAACAGGAATAAGACAGACATTCATGTCTTTGACTCTTTTGGCGAAAGCGTAGATGGCAGCAGACATCCAAAAGATTACAATTTATTCTTCAAAGAGGAAAAAGTGAGTATGAAGCCTGTATGTGAGAAAGAAGGCCATATGGCTAGTTGTGTCCTGCATAGTCATACGACTGCAATAGAAAGGACTTTAGTCTCCTCTTGAAAGAATGTATGGATGGGGCGTTTTTTATATCATGATTCAGAGAGTTCCAATAATTTGGGCCGATATAAATAAGTGTATTTTTAGCCAGGATCGTGCGTAAGAGGGGTAAATGAAATTCATTGGAACGCCTAGTGGGATATTCATGAAATGATTGGTTTTTTTAGGAACATGGAATCAAAAATAGATGGAAGCAAATTGTTACAATACTTGTACATAAATTGGCCTAAATTATACAAAAATAAATCTTTAATTTTTAAGAGCTTATTAGAGGCAAACAACGTGTTTGTATGAGAACATACAGGGGAATGGCAGATAATGCGGAGGGCTTTCTTTTGCAAGAGGGACACTCTTTCAAGTAAATTCTGATGCGTGTTGCCCCAAACTAAAACTCCATAATTCAAATGAGGCAATATTAACGACGAATATAACATAAGTAATGTTTTTTGTGGAATATGAAATTTCAATCTGTTGATAACACCTGTATTACGCGATATTATATTAAAAGTATTATCAACATGTGATTTCCAGGAAAGTTTATCATCTACAATGACCCCCAAGAATTTAATATTTGATACTCTTTGTAGATGAGTATCATCTAAAACTACATTTGTGTTTAAACTATCAACAGTATTGATGAAAATCATATACTTCGTTTTTTGAGCATTAAGGGATAACTTATTAGCTCTGACCCAATTTGTCACTTTATTCAATTCAATGTTAATTTTGTGAACAAGAAAATCAATATCATTATGGGCAAAAAATACGTTTGTATCATCTGCAAAATAAAAGAGAGATCATCAGATTCACGACAAAAATCATTGATATAAATAATGAACAATAACGGCCCTAAAAGACTTCCCTGTGGAACGCCACATTTAACTTCTCTGATAACTGAATCATTGTTTTTAATTGTAACAAATTGTTTTCTATTGAACAAATAACTCTTGAACCACTCCAAGGCCTTCCCACGTACTCCATAATGCGATAATTTATAAAGTAAAATGTCATGATTGATGGTGTCGAAGGCCTTGGAGAAGTCCAAGAAAATACTAACTAAATGAGAATGATTATCAATGGCATGAACTACTCTATCAACAAAATATAAAAGAGCATGCGAAGTACTATGTTTCTCACGAAAACCAAACTGAGAGTTCGCAAAAACTTCATGTACCTTCAAAAAATTGCTAATTCTCTTATAAATAAGTTTTTCTAAGACCTTAGACAGTGAGGACAATAATGAAATTGGGCGATAATTACTGATTACAAGTTTATCACCTTTCTTAAATATTGGTATTACTTTAACCAATTTCATTTTATCCGGAACACACAGTTCAGGATTGACAAATTAAATATATGAACAAGTGGATCAGCAATCGAGGAAATAACACCCTTAAGTATTATCTATCTCATCATAACCAGAACTTCGTTTGATCTCAAAACAAGAAACTATATCAATAATTTCAAATCTATTAGTTGATGTAAAAAATATGGAATCAGAGTTGCGCTGGCCTAAGAATTCAGTAAAATGAGTTTCTGTTGCAGGAATAGTTTGAGCATAATTTTCACCTATTTTTGAAAAATAGGAATTAAAGATATTTGCAATATGAAGAGAATCATTAATCAATTCATCATTCACTTTAATTTTGTCGCTGTCAGAGTGATTACTCGGAACATTCATGGCCTGTTTCAGAATTTTTCAAGTATTTTTCATATCAAACCTATATCTCGAAAATTGCTTGAAGTAATATCTTTTCTTTTCAGAACGTAAAATCATTGTCAAAGTATTTTTGTATGATGTATATCTATTTTTCGATCGCTCAGTTTTTTCCAACTTATACTTATAATACAAACGATTTTTCCTATTTAATGAACGAAGGATTGATTTTGAGATCCAAGGTAACCTGGGTGTTTTTTATAGTCTGTTCTATTTTTTTTTGTTTGGTTTTGGAATTACATCATCTAAATGGTGATTAAATGTTTCCATGAAATTATGAAAAGATATATTGATATCATCGCTGCCAAACACTCCTGACCAGTCAGCATTCTCGAGAGCCACATCAAAACTAGCCAACTTTTCGGGTGAAACTCTACGACTAAACAAAGGAGATGACAGAGGTTTATTATTAGATGATGTTTTAAGAGTAAAATAAGTCATTATTGGAAAATGATCAGTCGTATGTGAAAGAATTGTGAAAGAATCGGGGAGGGGCAAAATATTACAAAAAAGTTGTCAATAATGGTGGCAGAACGATCTGTAATACGTGTGGGTTTGGAGATAAGCGGGAGAAAGGATGAGGATAGAAGTGTGTGAAGAAAATCACTAGAGATATTATCATGCTCAGACTTCAGCAAATTAAAATCGCCGAGCAAAAAGCAATCCTTATTTCGGAAAACATGTGAATTTGCCAAATCTGAGTAATACGTTAAAAAATCATTGGCGTTTGAGTTAGGAGGTCTGTATATAATGCCTACCATGAGATTTCTACATCCTGGGATGAGAATTTCTATGAACAAAGATTCAACAGCATTGTCCATTCTAGAAATACCTTCATAGACAATAGTTTCAAACAACATGATATGTACAATGTAACACCCCCATCATTCTTATCAGGCCTATTATTAACAAATAAATCGTTACCATCGATTGCAAAAGAATTTCCTGCATTGGAAGTTAACCATGTCTCACTTAATCCGATAACCAATAGCGACTGACTTTCATCAGATTCTAATAAAAACTTTAAATCATCAAAATGTTTATTCAAACGCCTTATATTTAAGTGTAATAAAGAAAACGTATCCTCAGAGAAGTTGTGAATCATATCTTTGTATTGATTCACTGTGATATAATTGCACAACACATTTTGAGTGAGATCATTACTAAAATCATGAGGCAATTCACTAGCTGTTGTATTCAGGCTTTCGGTAACAAAATCATCATAAGGGGTGGGTTGTGTGCTGGTTAGTCCGCTAACAGGGTCAGAGTCTAAACTGGTGTTCCTAAACAAAAAAAAAAAAAAATCATCATTTGATACGGAATTAAAAGGAGCATTAAGAAAATTAGCCATAATTAAAAACACGAGACGAGATTACAAAAGTCTGCGATATCAGCAAAACTAGGATATCGTAGATAAGTGGATGGTACAAGAAAATGGCCAGTCGCCAGAAAGAGGCAATACACTGGAGTAATGTATAAGCATAAACGACTTCAAAATCACGATAAGCAGAAGATCGCTGCGGAGAAGAAGAACGTGAAACGAGAAAAAGCAGAATAAGGGAAGTGAGAATGTACAGAGGCATTAACAGAGAGTGACATACAACACACACATTAACAAGAACAAATCAGGTGTCTCTGTGGGTTTCCGAAGCAAAAATACACAGAAGCAAATGGCAGAAGAGTAACATAATACATAATCATGGCGTTTACTCTAATGACGAGTTTGTAGAAGATATCAAATTATATATACACCTTTTGGTATATTTTTGTTAAACAATATAGGAAAAAGAAAGAAAAGGAACGGAACCAGTGTAAAAATAGTTCAGACAGAGTCTGTACCGCTGTTGTATGGACATCAGATAATGCATGGCTATTGAAGGAAACTCATTCAACCATCAATGTACATGATCAAGGAGATGTGATTAACGAACAATATGACAAGGTAGCGCTACAAGGGCGTCAAAATAACATCTGACTACTAATAAGTATGTCGACTCGGCAAGCTGTGCGGCCAATTCAGGCATGTCAGGCGAGTACAGTAGTCGGACAAAACAAGTACATTTAAATGTAAGCAGGTGCTCGTAAATGCTATAGAGATGTCATAACAGCATAGAATGTGGACAAATAACAGTTCAAATGCATGAGCATAGATTAGCAATACAAGTTGAGATTGGATATGTCAGGTCGGTGAACCTATTCTGTGGGGTGGTTACTGCATAATGAATTGTCATTGAAATGCCTTGTGGCAAGTCACAGTCAGTTTTTTTTTATGTTATTGTTGAACTTGGAAATAAACTTTACACTCAAATAACAGAATAGTTCACAGAACGCAAGAGTGTTGTCTACAATGTTTCTTTTCTTCTTAATAAACTTAATAGGATGCGATAAGTTGGCCAATACCATTTTTTACTTTGAAAAAGAGAAAAAAACAACAAAATTCTAATGGATTTAGCAGACGCGAGTCCTCGCCGCTCTGATGATAAATAATGGGTAATGCGTATTTTACATTTCCTATCACAGCAACACATGGCCGGTATCAAACCATGTGATGAAATAGCGCCACGAGTGGCTCCAAAATAAAAACAACAACAGATTATAATAAATAGTGCTAGATAGCTTAGACACATCTTCTAAGTGTTGTTGATCATCCACTAACAGCGTGATAAATTGCATAATATAATTGCACTACAAAGGCGACAAAATAACAGCTGGCTACTAAATACCGGTCGTCTCAGTGGACTGAGCAACCAACTCGGGCATTTCAGGCGAGTAGCCGGCATGGCCGGTAAAACCAGTATGCGTTTATATGTGAGCAGGTGCTCGCAATGCGACAGAGAATCATAGCAGCATAAAAATGTGGACAAACAGCAGTTCACATGCATGAAGCACAGATAAGCAGTAAATGAAAAGATTGGATAATGTGTCAGGTCGGTGAACCTAGCCTGTTAAATGGTTTCTGCTTATAAAAGGGAGATGATACATGAAAGCTTAAACAAATCTTCTAGGTGTTGTTAACCCTCCACAAACAATGTAATATATTGTATTAAAAGGGCGCCAAAATAACAGCTGATTACTGAATACCGGTCGTCTTAGTGAGATGAGCGACCAATTCAGGCATGTCAGGCAAGTAGCCGGCAAAAACCAGTATATATTTACATGTAAGCAGGTGCTCCTGATTCGAACAGAAGATCATAACAGCATAAAATGTAGACAACGGCATTTCAAAGTGCATGAAGCATAAATAAAGAGTGAATGTTGAGATTGGATAGTATGATAGGTCGGTGAACCTATCCAGTAGGGTGGTTACTGCTAATGAACCATCAGTGGAATACCTTGTATGCAAATCATAGTTATATTTTTCCAATAATTAAACTAAGAAATAAACTTTCGACACTGACAATGACAGTCATAATGGTTCAGAGAACGCGAGAGTGTTGTCTTAAATATATCTTTTTTACGGCATTAACGGCAAGCGGAACGTCGGCCAATACCATCTTTTTTTTTATAACTTTGATATTAAAAAAAAGAAGAGTTTTTGAATAATTTCAGCAGAATCTTTACAGCTCTGGTATATTGATGATGAATAAAACGTATGAAACGTTATCATCCATATAGCAGTGCATGACCAGTCACAAACTACTTAGTATGTGACAATATTGCGCCACAAGCGGCTCCAAAGAGAAAACAACACAGACTAACTATCAACTCAGTAGGCTAAGCAGCCAATTTAAATTACAAAATCAGTTAGTACCATGTATCAGGCACTTATATATATACATTGAAATCCAACATTTATTCATGTGCTCATATTACAGAAAAGAAATTTATAATATCATAAAACTTTATATCCTTTTTAAATGACTTAAAAAAATTAACGGAATCCGTGCCGATATTGTATATAAAGGCGGATAACATCTTCAATTGTGCTTATAGTCCAGGCGCAGCAACCCAGAAAAAATGACTTCGTTCAACCCACCCCGCAGAAAAGGTTTGACTGCATGGGGTGGTCGGCTGGACCCTCTGGAACACCCCTAGGTAGTATGTGATATCAAATTGTGGTATCAATGAAATTTTACAGCCATTTTAGTTGCGACATGACCATATTCTTCGAGGAAGCGTCTGCGCACACTAAGACTACTACACGTACCACTAACACTGCTACAGGCGCCAATGCCAGTGGTGCGTGTTATAGTCTTAGCGTACAAAGACTTTTTCCGCGACAAACATCGGTTTTTGCCTGCAAACTAACTTTTCACGCTTAGCTGGGGTCGGTGTAGTGTAGTTTCCAGACGTATTTATTTCGTCTTTATTTCTCCGAGTTGAAGCAAGCCAAGTGAGAGTGCATAGCCAGCGATTGTGACGCCCGAACCGTTTTTTGTAGCAATCATTGAGCATGCACCCTCACTCGGCTTAGCGCAATACAGCGGGCTTCTGCACAATACACAAGCTGTAACTCAGAGAAATAAAGGCGAAATAAAAACAGCTAGAAATTAAGACTAGGGTCGGTAACGCTTGTCGCTATTGGGGCACTGAAAATGACAAAATTATCACAGTTTTTGAATTTATTTCACGAAGGATTCATCGAAACGCCTTAAAACTATATATGTGCATGTTGCTAGAGATGTCAGCAATACAATGGGATACATTGTAAGGTATAATATTGTGCATGGTTACCATGGTAACCGGATGCCTACAGGTGATTGGTAAGTCCCAAAAATATCTGGAATTTACACAGGTTTGTTTCTTTTGCCTTTCGTGCACATCACTCATTGTAGATGAGCTCTACACTGTAAAATTATTCTGGATAAAAAGGGAAAAGACGCCCAAGATTTTTCCCTCATTCTCTCCTCAGCATTAATTCATTACTGCACGTTTTGAATAAAATTTACATATCATGATATTTCATTTTATTCTATATATATATATATATATATATATATATATATATATATATATATTTTTTTTTTTTTTACAATAGTTAACGAACACAAAAGTACGCTTAATTCTTTGATGGATAATCCAGCGCACGTGTATATTCCTTCTTTAGAAAGGAATTTATCGGTATTCTTGAATAAACTTCCTTTAAGAACATAAACAATCAATTGCTTTCCTCTGCTCTTTTCCAGGATTGTTTTGAATAACCATCGCTCTGTAAATACTCGAAAGAGCTACTATAGAATATTGGCTTTGCTTTTTGTATTCATCTTATTTTTAAGGGAAATTTGTGTCCATACATTATTAAGTACTACATACATTTGCCTATGCTTTGAAGTCAAATTTGTGTTAAAAGTACGACGGATGCAACTTTTTCATGCATTTTACTATTCGAAAATGATATCTTTCTTTCAATGGCCGTTTATTATGCCTTTGCTTACAAATTTTGCTGTAACTTGAGAATGCTTCAAAATATTCTTCACATATACCTGATGTCGTACACTTTATGCAAAAGGAAGGACATGCTTATTGAGCTTTTTGAAATTATGGGCTTTAGTTTTCGAGTTATTGACAACTAAATAATGACTTGACACTTTTAAACTTTTTCTTGCTCTCTCTTGTCAATGTCCGACAGGACAAATAGGCTCCACACATGCATTTCTTCTTTCCCCCTCATGTTCCCATGCTCTCTTTGTAAATACCCCCCCCCCCACTCCTATCAATTATCATTTAAACTATTTGCAAGCATATAGATTGTGTGCACGGGGGTTGCAACGATTTTCAAGCTTTGAGCTTATGTTGCAATTCCTTTGCGTGTTCGTTACCTTGAAAAATGTAGCTCTCTTAGTGGAATTGTATACTATCCTGTAACTGCTTCTTATCAATGTATACTGTATATATTCTGTCTTGGCTATATGAGATGTACTTGCATACATTTGTATGCATTCCTATTTTGTGAACACGCATGAAATCTTGAATAAATAAATAGATAAATAAATAAATTCTGATTGGATAATACTGGTTGCCATGGCAACAGGGAAATCTTTTTTTAACGAAAATCAATCGAAAATTGTGTGTTTTTTTTATTGCATCTATAAGATTAAAAAAAAAACAATGTTTGCAGCAGCAGGAGGCATTTTGGGGGTTACCAGTCACCTTTAGGCATCCGGTTACCATGGTAACCATGCACAATATTATAGCTTACAATGAATCCCACTGTATGGATGACATCTCTAGCAACATATACATATATAGTTTTATGCAGTTTTGATTAATTCTTCATGAAATAAATGCAAAAGCTGTGTGAGTTTGTCGTTTTCAGTGCCCCAAATAGCGACAAGCGTTTACCGACCCTAGTTTTAATTTCTAGCCGTTTTTTCGTCTTTTCTTCTCTGAGTTGCAGCTTGTGCATCATGCAGAAGCCCGCTGTATATGAAGAGCTTGCTTCCAAAAGGCGCTAAATCCAATTTTTATCGAACTCCATCTTTCGCATGATTCGAACAGATCTTTGTCATGTGCATATAAGGCACTAAAAATTTTATCAAAATTGTTTGAGGAAATATGAAAAAATCACACATGAAATTCACGCTTTCAACCAAAAGGCGCTAAATCCATTTTTGCTTTCAACCAAAAGGCGCTATATCCAATTTCTCTATTCCGGTCTCTGATTGGTCAAAGCACGCCAGGTAGGGGTGCTCTGACCAATGAGAACATGCAACACGTACTATTACATGCAGCGATACTGCACTACATAGTTCAATGGCAACTCTTCACGGTCATGGATCACTACCACTGTTGTCTGTAGTGCTGTAGAGAACCATGGCTATCAGTCGAAAGTACATGACAGTTTCATAATGGATGAAAGACCCAAGACTGCCGGTGATCTAAAAAGTGGTACGAAAAGTGGAAAAATGAAGCAGTGTTGAAGAAATGCAAGGCTAAGCAGTGGAAATACAGCTGTGAAAGGTGAGTTTACTTAGCTGTACGACGCCCAGATTAAGTCAGTCCCATATGTGCATCTTGGTGTTGGGACCGAGATGGGCATCATACCCTACTTTGAACATGCTGAGTTGATTTATGAGCAACGTAGAATGTCAAATTTGGGTTTTATTACTAATTTTATAATTAATCATTCACTGGGATCAATAATTTGCTGGGGAAAATTGTGAAATGGGCCCCACCATGCACCGCGACGGCACCACAAACAGGGCTCGTCGTGCATCAATGTAAATTAACCTAGGCCTATGTACTTTATTTTACGTGTTGGCTACCAGCTAAATGTTTACCTGTACAAGGCTGTAGTGTAGAGCTCTAGCGTTAGAGCTCTATTAAATGTTAGTACTATATAATATGCTTTAGTAAATTAAACGTTTTGATCTACGGGTTCTGCTCGGCGATGCAATACCAAGCTTGGCAAGGACAAAGGTAAATTTACTACTACTACTAGGGCCTACTACTACTAGTCCTACTACTAGCTACTACCAGATATTATAGGGTGGACTTACAGCAACAGGGCTGCGTGTGTATGAACAGGGTAAATTTACCGGTACTTTTTGGCGATGCAATACCAAGCAAGGTAAATTACCAGTAGGCCTACTACTAACGTATAGGGTGGACTTACAGCAACAGGGCTGCGTGTGTATAAACAGGGTACTTTTCGGCGATGCAATACCAAGCAAGGTAAATTACTACTAATGTTACTAACATAGGGTGGACTGACAGCAACAGGGCTGCGTGTGTATAAACAGGCGAGCCGCTGTGAACCAATACTGACATGCAGTGGTGGGGCCTATTTAAGTATGCCGTTAGTTACTAGGCCCGGTAGCGTAGGGTTGTATACCTATGGTAAGAATAATCAAGGGTCATGAGGAAGTCTTTCCAAGGATAGAATGAAGGGCAAAATCGTGAAATCGGCCCCACAGCAGTGTGCTTGCACTCGTACATTTAGCAATTAAGCAAGGTTAGGTTATAGGTTAGTGTTTAAGGTTAGGTTAGGGTTGTACTTATAGTTGAATTGGCTGTTGAATTAGTTGAGGGACATTAGGGAGTCTTTCCAAGAATAGAACATGAAGACCAAAGGAAAAAAAAAATAGGGAGAAAGGGAGGACTATGCTGTGGAAATCGGCCCCGCCTCTGTATCAATTGCTCATAAACACCGTTTGGTGGGGCCGCATTCACAAGTATTATACTGTGGAAGAAAGCCCCAACGCCGTGCTTATGTACCGATGAATGCCACACGGTGGGGCTGAATTCATGAGTATAAACAGGCGAGCCGCTGTAGTATTAGTACTGACACGCAGTGGTGGGGCCTACTTCACGAGTATGCCAAATGAAGTGTATTGCTACATTGTATGCAGTGGAAACTGATCCTGTTGCTGTATCAATCATGTATATTAAAGTGTCGTTTGGTGGGGCCACATTCCTCAGTATTAGCCCTGTATTGTTCAAGAAAGCACCATATTGAACACGACATGGTGGGGGTGTAACAGGCAAGCTGCCGTATTATTTAGTACTGATGATGGAGAGACAGTGGTGGGGTCCATTTCACAAGTATGTCACTAATTATCTGTTGAAGGAACTGTAATCAATAAATGAAGTTACCTTGACTCATTTTCTCACTTAAGTTTTCTGTAGATCTACAGCGTGTAACTATTCAAGTCAGTCTATACAGTACTGCTTATGCTGTATTGCAATGGTAATGACCTGGTTACCTACTTTTCTAACTGTTCGAGTTGGTCTATGCAGCACGGGTGCATTGCCCTGGTAATGATAAAATTAGACAGAGCCTGTCTAATATTCACTGATGGATCTTATAATCCTGATATGATTGCATTAGTATTTTTTTATGGTTGTATTAAACATTAAAAAATTATGTTAAAAAATCTGTAAATCAAACTAGTCCCTTTCTTTTTGGTCTTTTAGTAGAGTAAGTGTTGCTCCAAATCACCATGGCTGTCTAGAAGCTATTGAGAAATGTATCAAAATTGGGAGTTTGAGGTTGTGTTTGCTTCTCGTGGACAGATATTCTAAGCCATCGGTATTAATTACTTTTGATTGAATTCTCTTATTCTTCTCCCAATTCAGGTTAATGGCAAATCATCCTTGGAAGTCATACAACCTACAGCATATCTGCAAGCAGCAAGTGTCACTGAGCTGGCAAGACACCCAACGACCTACCCAACTCAGTTGTCACGCCCAATACATCTGTCCCCCCAGGAGCAAACCTCCCAAGGAGGGAGTGGGTGTCATTAAATCGGATTCGAACCTGAGTTGGGCGTTTCAACGCAGCCATGCATCGGTGGGGGCTACGCCCGTCAGCAGCCTGCCAGTGTGGTGCACCAGAACAGACTGCTCAACACATCTTGAGTGAGTGCCCTGATCTCCGCCCTCCTGACAACATGGACCTGACACACCCTACTCCTACTCCTGAGACTGTAACTTGGCTACAACAACTGAGGGACGTTATTTAGCTGCCCCTGCCTCATACACAAAAAGAAGAAGAAGCGCACATCGATGACATTTACCATGCCTTATACCAGGAGGGTGACAGGATGCATTCATAGCAGTACATGAAAGGCCAAGATTTCTTAAGTGAATCAGAGGATTGCGAGAAATCACAGAGCTTATCGTTCATTTCTGAGCTCATGCATACTGAACCAGACAACGGAACCATCACCGTGGTCTTAATCTCATTGAATGCTGGATCAAGCTTTCTTGAGTACGCCGGTAGGTGAAACATACTTCGAGTAGCTATGTGTTTTTGACATCATTGAACACAAGCTGAGAGGAGGAGAAAACATCCCTGGACAACAACATCAAGGTGATATTGCTTGCATTGAGGCAGTGGACAGGAATTGGGCGAGGGACTAACCAAGTGGCCAGTGCTTTGAATGACTTCCTTGATATTGAATACAGTGGACATCTCAGGCAATGAGGATGAAGCAACAGTGGCCACCAATGATGAACGGAACTCTGACTCGAGCTTATGGCAAGACATTATGATTCCTAGGGCAGGCACTTTAACTAGTTGAGATATTCTGCCATGGACGTGATGGTATGCATTTCATGCGGTAAACCTCCTGTTTTGGCTGTAAATGACTCAATTTTTACTGTTTAGAAATGAACATGGTAAGAAGACAAAAAAAGACAATGTGATTCACAGCACAGATGCCTAGATGTAGGCCTTATTGCTGTTGACTTATGTATAAACAAAGAGTTTTGTCCACAGATGTGCTTTCATGTGCATCTGTTGCCTTCTTAATAAGTACTACAGTTTTAGCAAATTGACATTTTTTTTTTTAACAGATGTTTGGTTAGTCCAAATCAAAAAGCCTCCAGCAAAGCCTTGTAATGCTTTCTTAGTATTAATAGGTAAAGCATACAATGTGAGGGCTTATCATAGTGATTTGTTTTCATGTCTGTTGCAGTCAGATTTCTGCATGACAACCTGTATTTTATTTTCACCTGAAGTAAATACTAGATCAGTCAACATGATTTCACAATCTCTGCAAGTCCTCACTTTCCTTGAGTCACTGTACCTTCTGTATAGACTTCGTGATATTCAGTGCAAAGTGTCATTAGGAGATCAAAGTATTTTATTTGTTGTTGTTGCTGCTGCAGTTGTATTTTGCATGTGTGGAATGTATAAGGAATAGGTGTACAGTATGCTGCTATTATGAGTAAAATTAAAAGCAGCATGCTGGGAAAGATTTCACATTTTGATGTGTGTGTGTTTTGGTGCATTTGTGTGTGTATGTGTATGTGGGTGTGTGTTTGGGTGGGTGTGTGTGTGTGTGTGTGTGTGTGGGTATGTGTGGCTACTGTGATGTAAATTTATGCAGTTCTCTAGTATTTACCTGGATTGCACATTAATGACATTCCCTAATACCAATGTTATTGAACAACTCAAAAGTATTTCTTCCAAAAGGCGCTAAATCCATGATTTCTTCCAAAAGGCGCTAAATCCGAAAAAATCTGAATTATAAAAATTCATAAAAAATAAATGGTGTGTGCAGGATTTTTTTTATGTGCATTTTTATTGCCTACTGTGATGACTCTTCCACTAGGAGCATAGAGCTAATGAATAAACAAGCTGTAATATGTGTAATTAAAAAACATCAATTTACTCGAAAGTAGCCAGAATGGATTTAGCGCCTTTTGGTTGCAAGCTCTTCATATATTGCGCTAAGTGGAGTGAGAGCACACACCCATGTGATTGTGATTCGGTCGTCACAATCACCGGGTATGCACTCTCACTCGGCTTGCTTGAACTCTTGAAATAAAGCCGAAATAAACACGGCTAGAAACTACACTACACCGAAGCCAGCTTGACGTGAAAAGTTAGTTTGCAGGCAAAACCCTTGTTTATGGAAGAAAAAGTATATGCGCGCTAAGACTACTACACGCAGCACAGGCACTGGCGCCTGTAGCAGTGCTAGTGGTGCGTGTAATAGTCTTGGCGCGCATATACTCTATTACGTTTGTTCCAACAAATCATGATGAAAAGTGGCCAGTAAAATTCTAATGACACCACAATTTGGAACCACATACTACCTGGGGATGTTCATAGAGGTCCCATCTACCACCTTGTCTGGTCAAACCTTTTCTGCGGGATGGGTTGAACGAACTCCTTAATTAAGCCTCTTACAGGAATTAGCGCCTTGACTATTAGAGCATTTTCAACGTTAATGTATTTGACCAACCACGAATCGTGTGACGAAAGAAAGTGGTGTCAAAATGGCAACGACTATAACCCATTGTATGCCAGCTCAGTGAGCTGAGCGGCCAATTCGTTACCAGGGTACCAGGAATACAACAGGTGCAAACCAGTACATTTATGTACGAGCATGCAGAGACAGAGAAGAAAAAAAAAATGCCGTATCTTAAAAACGTGAGCTTTTAAACGTCAGTTCGAAAGCATGGAGAAGAAAAAAAGAAGAAGCAAGCAATAAGAAGGGGAAACAGCATTTCAGTAGTTTCATAAAAAAAAAACAAAAAAAAAAACAAAAAAAAAACCCTTTTCCAATCATTAGTGTACATGCATATAGGCATAAAACAAGTTCATGAGACTAAATCTCGCTGCAAGTGGCGCCAAAATGATAATAATAGACTGTATGTCGACTCAGCGAGCTGAGCAGCCAGCTTAGGTCACACACTGCATAAGGGAGTTTATAGTCGGTCAAAACCGGTATGTGGGCAGGTGTGTGCTCATTTGCGAAGGAAATATTTGTAACTTTATCAGAACGTGAACAAACAGCATGCTTAATGCACAGCTTAGCATTTACGTCAAAACTGTAATATCAAATAATAGGTCAGGCTGGCTGTAGCCTGAGCCGAAGCACTATTATTTGAAATATCCGGTTTGCAAATCAAAAAAAGAAAAGAATGTAGGTTACCTCAATTTCGGGAAGATATATATATGTATATATATATATGTATATATATATATTTTTTTTTTCTTTTTTTTTTTGGGGGGGGGGGGAGAGAGGAGATTCTTTATGTAATTATGAATTAGAAGCACACAATAAATGCAAAGAGTATGCGACCAGCATGTATTTATACATGTTTTGTCACAAAACTAAGATTTATACTCTATACCACCCATATTCGTTGTAATAATAAAGCATCATGTTTTTTTTTTTTTTTTGGGGGGGGGGGCTAAACAAAAATTAAACAAATCCAGGCAAAAAACAACAACAGCTAACAAAAAACAAAAGCAAAAAAACAACAAAAAAAAAAAACCGTAGAGAGGCAATATTGACAACGGCTGAAAAAACTAAACAAAACACAAAATCTTTACTTTGTGTATTACAGATCCAACAATTTGGTAAAAGGGATTTTTGTTGAGGCCATTCCTTTAACGTCGTAAAGTTATCGCACGCTCAGACTTCAAATTGTTGATTAATTTACATGTCGCCATCGCAATATCGCTGCTGAAATATGAACTACATCTGATGGTGACTGTGGAAAAGAGTGCACCTATAGCATTTCGGGTCACAGAGTATTTTCACGCACAGTGAAAGCAGGTGTCTCATTCTAGAATACTTTAAGAGGCAGAAGAAAGAAAATTTAGTACTGGAAGCGAAACACGCTACTGACAAACGATGAAGTAAGTCTTCCACATGTTATTCTCTTTCTAATACACTATAAATTCATTAGATTGAGGTAAAATCCAAAATTAGATTGAAAATTCCACTGTAATAGATTTATAACACAGTTATTTTCTCAATCTTATTTTGGATTTGTCCCTAAGCACAGTTTATAGATTGATTTCAAATCTAATTAGGAATTTAGAAAGTATAAAGTGTGTACCTATGATATAATATGAAAGCCAGGAAATTTATAGAATAAGGAGAAACATGCACCTCTAAATCCGGACTTTGTTTCATTCTCGGATCACTGAATCTTCCGAATAACCGACCTTTGGAATAATGCCATCAAATTTCATATTATCGAACCAAAAACGAACCGTGCTTCATTTTCGGACTTATCACTATCTAGGTATAAAGGGAGTTTGTGTATTTCCGAGTAATGAGCCAACGCAACAGCGAAACTCCTCTTACGGTTGCGTAAGGCAATATAGGGGTATGTTTTGAAAATAAAAATCTATCTTGTTCAAGTGGGTCTTGTCTGGGCCTGCGTAATAATTATGATGTTCTTCAATACTGCACTAAAAAAGTAAATAGATTCTTTCATGGCCTTGAGTGACATTTGTATGACATTGTTATCATTGTTTCTTTTTTTTATGCGTTTTCAGAGATATGAAGCTACTCTGGATAGCCTTGCTTTTGCCATTGAGTAAGTATTCATCAAAGGGAACTTGCCAATTCTATCAACACAGTTTACAAAATGTACATTAAGGAGATTACAGTTCATGCATAATCTTCATCCTAACAACAAAATGAATCCACTTACATTTATGTTGGACTGACAAGCTCCGCAGAATCGTATTGAAAGTAACATTCTACACTATATCATTTACAGAAGAGTGCATGTCCGTTGGAAGCCCATTTATAGCAATATTGTGGATGTGAATCGTATTTTTTTTTTTTTTTTTTTTACATGATGATAACCATGACAGGAGACGCAAGGAATTCTTGTCGTATACAGAAATTGTCTTCAATTTTCTGTTTTGAAACACGAACAAACAGTCTAACAGTCAAACGACAGAACTGTTTTTTATTTTTTTTTTTTTTGGTTAGATTTCATTTGTTAATGCATCGGAGGATTACTTTGCCTAATTTGTATGCCATGATGAGTATTTTACATTCTGTAAATATGTAATTCCTTGTGTGCAATCCTATTCTGATGTTATTCTGTAGTGTTATATGACATGACTGCTTAAGTTTTAAAAAAAGAAAACAAACAAACTAAAGACGTGAAATTTGTTTCGATGAACCTGCAACATGTTTTGCTATTAGCAAATGCCAAAATATGGAATTCTATTTCGGCATTTCATCAAAATAACAGGCTTTACTAATATATACTATCACAAATGATACACCTAACACTGCTAGGATTGCCTAACTCTACAATGCCAACTTATATAGCCTCGCTGTTTTACAGAGGTGTCCAGGTCTGAAATATACATTTCATGGTATACCATAAAACAAAATGAATGTTGAAATGACCTATTAACGTGCACATTTAGGATAAATAATGTACTTTTTGTCATGTTCAAGGAGCGTCTTTGTAAAAAGTGAGCGCTAGCAAATATTCATTGAATTAATCTGTTGATTTTGTACGTTATGATGATAGTTAATCTTGTTTTCGATTCTTCAATTTGTATAGTTTTTCATGCCTTGAATCTAATGTATCACGGATACATTCAAAGTATACATTGTACAACTGTTTCCTCCGGGGGGCAGTACTGTAAACCGACTTTGAATTTGCTCCTTTCACACTTAACCATATATAGGTCGAACACTTCTTCAGGTGTTAGGCTTTTGGAAAACGCTTTCGATCTGACTGTTCTAAGTACCCAACGATATCTCAGCGTTTTATTGATATATCAATCTGTATTTACAGTACGGATCGATCATATCCATATCAACGCTTACATACAGTTTAACCAGTATTCGGTACCATTAGCCTGGACTTATTTCTACACAATATCCATCGGGAAATCTGTTTCAAAATTTTAATTCATCTGTGTTTCAACGCGGGGTTTCAACATGAGACATGGTGTTACGACAGCATCAGGAGATACAACCTCATACGATACTGAGCAGGAAAAAAATAATTTCAAGAGTTGGGCTATAGTTATTATATAGTCATGTATATAACCCCCTAAATCTACAGAACTAATGGGTTTGATATGATTGAATTCAGGGCTCTTTGTAACAGTTCGTCTTTCGAATAGTTTGTTAGCTATATAACAAATATTGTTTAATAAGATTGGCTCCGGACGACCACGCGTCCGGCAAAATCCGAACGCATGATGGGGAAAAAAGGTTGAATTTCATAAATTTACGGCCCCATTTTATAAAACGAATGATGCACAGGCCTACTTCGTGGATTAGTTAGAATTGGACGCTCTCGTTTAACTTTGGAAACAGTCTAAAACCCAAACGTTAAACTCATGCATCCAATTCTCACTGATCCACTAGGCCCAGTGCCTCATTTGTTTACTGAGATACACTAATTCTCTTTTAATAATGATCATAGTTCATGGCAAATATTGCAAGAGTATTAGAATTGGATTTCCCCTCCTATATTCAAGATGCTGAATACGAATCTACTTGTTGCCAAATTTTTATGAATACAACTTTGACCATGATAAGAGACAACTTCTTTAAAAACAAAAATAACACATATTCTAGTTATCCAATGTAGCTTTAACAAAAACATAAATCATGAACTTCATAGAAAAATTAATGACTATTGTGTCCTCAGCTTGAGTAAAAAGAAAAAAAAAAACTCATAGAAATCACGAGTATTGAATTGTCACAAAAGTGTCCCTGTCATATGTCTGTCTGCTTTTTAACAAGGAAGAGATTGAGACCAACACTTAGAGAATTTCTTTTTTTTTTTTAAATTTACAGATGAATATGGGTTCTATTTGTACCATCTTATAATACATTCTTTAATGAATGTTTTCAGGGAGGAATATTAGTGACAAACCATCATATTTTAAAGTCGTCATAAATGAGTATAGATTCAGATTGAGAACGAAATATTAATTTCAATCAAAATGGAATGTGATAGTGCTCCATATTGCATATAACAAGTTCAAATTGTTGAGCGCAGATTTCTCCGATTTCGATAACTCTGACTGTTCTCTTCAGTGATTTCATAAAATCTTCAACGTCTACTGAGTAATGCTATTGAGCATAATGGGGGTGTAGTATGGTACGTTTAAATTGATTAGAAATTTGCTTTGTTTGTTCGGTTAATGAATTGTGATTGCTCAAACTGGAGTTTGGGCTAACGACGCTCTGTCAGAGGAAACTTATCAAGGTCATCAAGAATGGATGCGACCAGCTCCAGCGAGACATGGCGGCTGTGATGACGTCATAAAATATGGACGACGAGTTGCGCAATTGCTGAAGCACGAGATCGACCGAAGCAGGGCCTACATGACGCCTGAAGGACTTATCCCCGTCGTAAGACTAGTGTGCAAGGTTCCAGGTAAAGCCGTATGATGGAGGGTGCACGTCATGAAACCGACACCCACGAGTCTATACAGCCCATGAGTTCGACACAAAGGCCCGAATTCACGACTCAGGTGGTACAAAATAATGAAACCATGGTTTAAACCATGGACAAAAACCATGGAGCGCCAAGTGTCGCACGGAATATTTCGTTACGAAATTGGTCATTTCGTCGAAAAAATGACCGTTTCGTTAACAAAATTATCATTTCGTGGACGAAATGTTCATTTAGTTGCAAAATGTTGTCATTTCGTTACAAAATAATCATTAATTCATCGACGAAAAGACTGATATTCCATGCGACACTTGGCGCCCCATGGTTTTTGTCCATGGTTTAAACCGTGGTTTCATCTGTACCACCTTCGTGAATGCGGGCCTATAAAGCTAACGATGCCCATTGCACGAGACCGACGCATTAAGCCCCGTGTTTAGCGTGTCTTATAGCTCTGGTCTGTTCGACACCTATACAGTGTCGAACTCATTGGCTGTGACTCGTGAGCTGTGGGACTCATGAACCTGTTTTCAATGTCGAACTCGTGGTCTGTGTGACTCGTGGGTGTCGGTCTCGTGGGATGACCCCTAGAAAGAAGCCATCAACCTTTGGAAGGGAGTGGAAACATGGAGGCGTGGAAGGAGAGAGAGAGGAGTCTTTGCACTTGGTCGAGATTTGTTTCAAGTTTGTTACAGCAGGTACCGAGCGACAGAGTCTTTGTTTTTGTTTTTTGTTTTCTTTTATTTAACTGCTTCTGAGAATGCCGAGAGAAGCATAATGATATTTCGTGAGTGCATACTTTAATAAGTGCTTTTCCAGGAACTTTATGTGACCGTGTAAGGGCGGAAAAAACGTATAAATATAAAGTGACACAAACACATCGACCACTAATGACAGAAGGTCGCGACTTCTTGCGGCAAAGGATGTGGGTGAATAGGAGTCATGAGTTGAACTCGAAACGGAGCATTTTGTACTAGAAAAACAATTACAGATGAAAAGTAACAAATGCTTTTTACAAATGCATTTGTGAGATCGCAACTGCTGATCTATACATGTATCTCAAAGGGGACTGCACAGTAGTGGTTGAGGTGAGGATTCAGGCTTATAACTTTTTTTTTTTGTGAGACAATGAAAAACCTATTATGAAATATGAAAGAGCATGTAATTTCAAGAAGAATTCAACGTATATTTCATGAAAATTGGCCTCGAAACAGCTAAGACATTCAAAAAAGTAATCCTAATAAAATTGCCAGGTCACGACTTTTCTTAGGATCTCTTTGTTTTCCATGTTTTTAGATATCTCAGTCATTTCAAAACCGATTTTCAACAAATAAACTTTTGATTCCCCTTAGAATTGCAGGCTCTTTAACATTTCATAGAGTGGTTTCTAAATATCTCGCAAAACGTTACAAGCTGAACCTTCACATCAACCAGTAATGTACAGTCCCTTTAACGAAGAGATCTATATACACTTAGCAGATATTCACCGATTTCATCTGATACATTTTTTAAAAATTCAATAAGTTATAATTCTTTTTTAAGTTAAAAAAATGCTCTAGTTAGGGAAATATATTGTGTATGCAGATAAAGTCATGCATAGATAATGACTGATATATTATACTTTGATGAGAGAGAGAGAGAAAGAGAGAGAGCATTGGTTTGCATGCATATTTCTTTATATTCATTAATAATACTTTGCCTACAATATTATGACATATCTAGTAGATAACATAACACGTACTTACACAAAATTTCTGCTCAGCTGGTTGTGTGTTGATTTCTGATTGGCCAGCTAATCCGATGATGGCTTCCCCTAAGCTAGTCAGGATGCACGATATATACATAATACATAGATAATGTAGATATAGGCCTTTTCCAAGAAACGCGTTTGGATTCAGACTTTTTTTTTGAAATTGAGCTCTTCATATGTAGTTAAACAAAGAGACGAATACGATAAATGATAAAATAATCATGTTTTTTTTTGTGCATTAAGCTATAAATTCTCTTTGTGCATATTTTATCAATAATTATGGAAGATAATTTAACACATAGATATAGGCCTGTATGTATATACAGTGCGCATAAAAAAAGGTAATCCAACTTTGGAAGGCTACAATTTCATAATCATCAGCTATGGAGAGCACAATGTTAGATGTGAGGAAAGGGGACCTCTTCCTCTTTCATTGGTACCTAATTATGCTGACAAATGTCATACATGACTGAGCACATGAACTTTTAAAACAAAAATAACAAATTGCACTTTTTCCAAGGTTGAGTGTTATTGTGAAGGAACAATGCATGTCTCACTGCATGAATGATCAGATCTGTCAATGAAAGTGGCCAAATAGGCCAGCCTGCCATGCCTGTACGAATGCAGATTTGTGTTTAGGGTTTCTTCTACAACCTTTTATGGTTTATATCCTTTAACATGGCCACCTGTTGGATAACTTAGTCACTCCCACAGAGGCCAAGCCACACCGACAATTTCTCTCTGTTCATAATCAACACATAGCTCACAGCGAAAAAGCATAAGGAAATTATGTCTCGAATATGAAGAGTATAAAATGGATAATGGTTTAGCCTTTAAGCCAAAGACCAGGTTTTCAACAACGTGACCATGTTGAAGACTATGAACCATAAATGGTTGGAAAAGAACTCTAAACACGAACCTGTAGTCGTGCAGGCTGGCCTGATGATTCGACCACCTCCATTGACAGATCTCATCCATGCAGTGAGACATGCATTGTTCCTTTACAGTTACACGCAAACTTGGAAAACGTGCATTTTGTCATTGGGGTCTTCAAAATTCATTTGCTCAGTCATGCATGACATTTGTAAACATAATTAGGTATAAATGGAAAGAGGAAACGTTCTTCTTTCCTCTCAACCAACATTGCACTCTCCATAGCCGACAATTTTAAAATTGTAGCCCTCCAAAGTTGGATTACCTTTTTAGATACGCACTGTATAAACATTTTACTTTTATATATCCTTCATGATATTTTCCTTAGACTGCTTTTCGTCGCCTTGTCCAGTCGATTTGGTATGCGTGGAGACAGTCTCAAGCTTTCAGTGTAAGTGTCCTACCATACTTGTAGGTGCCAGTTTCACGTCAGTGATAACGGTCAATACACATGCAGTGATTTTACACCATTTTGGAATGGAAAAGCGATGTTAATTCATGGGATAAAGTTATCACGAGTTTCATTATCAACATCATCATCATGCGTGATCATTATCTTGAATATTATTTCTGTCATAATTGTCAACATTACATCGGAAAATTATATGCATCCTTTTCACGCACGTTTCCAATGCTAAATTGAAGAATTTATTCAAGAACAGATTTCAGTGGATAGTCACTTTGTCTCTATAATAAAATGCGTAGTATAGTACTTGGTCATCATGCTCTACCAGTGCTATCACTTCCATATTCATGATAAGCTTGAAACAAAATATGACAAAATTTTCAATAAAAGGGGGTTCCATGGGGATACAAGACTTTTTAATAAGACAAAACGTAAGTCCAGGTGAGCTTAGTTGAATAATTGCGATTGAGTGGTGGTGATTTCAACTGCAATACAACATTCGTATTTGAGAAAGGTATGATAAATAAAGGAAGTTACATTGTTGAAAATGGAGATAATGACAGATATCAAAATTTAGTTTTGTTGACTTACATTGTGTCGTACTCCATGATTTGAACTTCACATGACTCGACCCAACGCGGAACACCTTATATATCAATTGAAGACAAGATACAAATCCAAATTCACGAAATTCTTCTGTCGAGATGTTTTCATTGCAACTGATTGACAAATTGCCCTACATCGACGAAAATAAGCACTGAATTGATCAGTGTTTTAGTAGTAGCCATGTTAAAAAATCATGGGCGTACATACTCGAGCAGGATTCGAACCTACGACCTCCTGATCTCCTGAAATCCTGTTTCTCTTCATTCTTGTTGGACTTGTCTTTATTTTCCGTTCGCGATGACGAGTTGTTATAATCATCCCTTTGAGTGAATTGAGTATATGAATATAAGAACGACCCAAGTCCATGGAAGACCATTTCGAGTAAACTAAAAAAAAAACTTCGTATCTTTTTTGTTTGTCCAATAATATTCTATTTAACTGTGATAGGATGGCAACATTGTATATACAAATTAGAACATATATTATTATGACAATTAACATTAACATTAATTGTGGAGAGGCCATTTTGTGTGATGGACTTGGGTCGTTTTTTGATTCATATGGACTTGGGTCGTTCTTTGATTCATATACATGATATTCTGCTATAGAGATGAGAGAAGGACGAGAGAGGGCGTAATAATATGAATGTAAGAATGACCCAAGTCCTTCATTCTTACATTCATATAAGACTTAACTCATTTATTTCAGGCACTTCCGGGGTAACTAGGATTTATCATTTATACACAAGATGAGTCCATGCATAAGCTACAATTTCCCATGTCAAACTGAATTTGGCCAAAAATTGGACTTGGGTCGTTCTTATATTCATATACTCAATTGCATGTCGGGATGACGTACCAGATATGCCAATCGGCATCATAGGATATTACTGAGCCAGTATCCATGTGTCTCAACGGTTTCCATTTGCGATTTCTCATCATTCCCAAAAGGTGTTTCACCTGAAAAAGGCATCGTTCATGGAGAGAAAGAGAGAGATGTTCGCCTAATCGGCGGCCGTAACAAACGAGAAGGTGCAGTGGTAGTGAAGAGTGGCGCCGCTGGTCAATCTGGTTGGTTTCCTCTTCCCGCTTCACAGTGGGACTTGTTCCAAGCCTCTGTCCTCTGTAGAGAGTTGGGTTATCCAGGCGCCCTTGATGCCCATGCTATCGCTACGCTGGGTATTCAGAACTCTAAGTTTCGCACTTCGGTTGGACCAGCACCGTTTCATTTCAGGTGCAATGGAGACGAATCAAGAATGAATGAGTGTTCCCAAGTCTCATCATTTGTCGAGGACTTCGGCAATCAGCCAAGCTCTGATGACGTTGCTGGATGGTTTGCCTACGCCTCCTGCTGTCCAAGTAAGAATACGATTATCCACTTTCCTGAATATGTTTTGATGGCACTTCTGCAGTCTACTGGATTCGTTTTTGGAGACATAATTATGAAATTCTATTCATTGATATAATAAAAATGATAATAATATGGAAAATTTATATAACGCTTTAGAAGACAAACGTGATTCAAAGCGCTTTACAATAATCAAAAGAAAGCAAACATACAAATCAACTACGAATGTATTAAAAAATCGACTATACTTTATCAACAGAACTGTTATAGAAATACATGGGTTTTGAGTTCCTTTTTGAAAATGTTAATGGAGACGTTGATATATGGTATCCCATGGTTAGTTCTGAAGAGTTTGTTCGCAAAAACCGATAAGTCCATATTTGCCAAATGGAGATATTTGCGATTAAAGGTCAAGAAAAATAAAGAGAATAATAAGAAAATTTTTGCTTCTTTTGACCATAACTTCAAAAATGTACCTTTATATGTAGTGACCAATATATCATTTAAAAGGTATCATTTTGTACTTTATGACAGAGATCTTACTTCAAAATCTTCAAAAATGGACTTATCGTTTTTTTTTTTTTGCAAACAAACTCTTCATTTCCTTTTGCCATATACAGAGTACAATAATATTTTTTGAATGTTTTTGATCGTATTTCTATAATGCTCAAGATTCACCGATCTCATATTTGCGAGATATATGAACTTATAGTCACTACTACATATCCAATGAAGAGTTATGATTAAGCCAGGTTGGACAGCCTGGCTCTGGAAAGAGCCAACTAAATGACTTGAGCCCTCGGGCCATCCTCCCCATCAACCCACCTGGTGTAACGAAAACAGTACCAGTGCATTGATATCGCAGTTTACATAAAAGTCAATAAGCAATATACTATTATGAAAAAGGAAAAATACAAATTTCAATTCTAGTTCAGTTCAGTTCACTTCAATTTATTTCATATTTCCACGTTCTCGATGGAACTACAAAATAACAAGACAGTGATAAAACAAGTAAGAATATACACAACCATGTCTTTTGATTACCCCTTGGCCAATTACCCCATCCCCTTCTCCTGACCCTAACCCAAAGCCTGATCCTGATCCTGAACCCAATCCTAACCCTAATACTGTTTACTGGTCGCTACTGAATAATCAGAAATGAGGCTGTACAGAGTTGACAATAAGATTCATAAGGATTGATGGACGCTCAATTAATGGTCAAAGTAATCCATAGCCCCGTTTTTCAGGTCAATCGGTACATTGAAATACAATGCCTTTACTGTTCCCCATGGTTGAAAGAGAAGCACACGCTAAAGCGAAAAAGGGACAGTCAATATTGAATCATTTCTTGGCATGGTATTGTCTGTTTTTTTTTATATTTTAGTATCATCATTTTTTCTTGCAGTTACAAACAAGGAGGTGCTGCGTAAGTATCGGCGACATTGATAAACGCAAAGGTCTAAGCATAGTCTACACTGAATTCAGTGGCGTGGAGGGTGATGATGATTTTGTAATAACCACGACACCACGAGTATACAAAAGAATACAGATAGTAAACATTTACAGCTTCCTTGTCTAACATTATTATTCTAAATAACAGACGCAACTGTTTGGCCATCGTCACAGAGAGTAACATCGTGGAGTAAGATTAACGGGTATTTCAGGACACATTATTATTGCTACAAGGGCCAGGAAAAATGCAAAGGACCGTATTCAGGAGCGTACGGCCACTTGAAAGGCACATTTCAACGCACGAGGGCGATCATTGTAAGCAGGCATGGAACAAACTTTGTCTCTCCTGTGCAGTTATGTAAAAAAAAAATAGTTTAAGCATTGCGTGCGTGCATTAAAGTGTTTACTTCTGAGTGTGTATTAGTGTTGCTTACAAGCAAAATGTCAGTTTCAGAGGAAGAGAGAGATAGAGAAAAAGAAAATAAAAAAGACGGGGGTTGACATATTTCAAAATTAAAGGGGTTGTGTAGTTGTGGTTGAGATGGGACTTTAGTTTTCTAACTTTTTGTGAGATAATGAGAAAGTTCTTATGAAATAATAACGAGCATATAAACCTAAGGCAAATTCAAAGTCTATGTAATGAGACTCGGCTTTGAAATTGCTGATATATCCAAGAACAAAGAGGTCCTGATAAAAGGAGGGACCCAACCTTTAGTAGGATTGCTTTGCTCTCCTTCGTTTTTGACTATGTCAACCGTTTCTGAAACAAGTTTCATAAAATAAGCTTTGAATAAAGTATTATGCTCTTTAGTATTTCATACAAGGGGTTTTCTAATCATGTCGCAACAAGGTAAAACCTGCATCCCATCTCCTCCGAAACTATACCATCCCTTTAGCGTTTCAATTTCATATTTTCCGTTGGGATGTTCACTGATTTGGAGGTATAATTCATTTCAGGCACATTATAGTCTTATTGTATTGTTTGCAAAAAAAAAAAATCAAAGATCATCGGAAATGAAATTCATTATCGAGTTTGCACGTGTATGCGGACAAATTGATATACCATGTTTTGAATGTATGTGTATGTCTGTGCACTCTGCATGTTGATCTATCTTTGAGAAAGTACGATTCACGCACAGATATAACGGTTCACAGCAATGTTGGGAATATTTTGGTGTTTTTTGGTCACTCGATCAGAAGAAAGCATTGTTTCGATAGTTACAGCTCGCTATTACGAAGGTTCGTTATTCCGAAGGCTCTTCAGTCCGAAGATTCGTTATTCCGAAGGTTCGTTATTCCGAATTTCATTTTCGGATTAACAAATCTTCGGAATAACGAACCTTCGGAATAATGCCATAAATATTCGGATTCACGAACCCTTTTCATTTCAGGATTAACGAACCTCAAGGTATAGGGAATTTGTGTGTTTCGCATTAACGAACCTTCGGAATAACGAACCTTCGGAATAACGAACCTTCGGAATAGCGAACCTTCGGAATAACGAACAGCACCCGTTTCGATAGGCGTTTTTGGCATTTTTTTTTTTTGTTCGGCGCAATCATGACTTGTATTAGCTCATTATTTTTGTTTCACTGCAAACAGGAGCCTGTGTTAAGAATATACGACATTACAATTACCCATGCTACCTATAATAATATATAAATATAAATACAAATAAATAAATAAATAAATAAATGAATATATATATACATATGAAGAGTTTCTTCGTAAAAACCGATAAGTCCATTTTTGAAGATTTTGAAGTACGGTCTCTGTCATAAAGTACAAAATAATACCTTTTAAATGATATATTAGTCACTTCATATAAAGGTACATTTTTGAAGTTATGGTCAAAAGCAAAAATTTTCTTATTATTCTCTTTATTTTTCTTGACCTTTAATCGCAAATATCTCCATTTAGCAAATATGGACTTATCGGTTTTTGCGAAAAACTGTTCATATATTCATGACAGTATGCAACGATTGTGCAAGCTTCAATACATGAGGATTATAAAGCAATACTTTGTTTTGATATGGGCTCCAGTGTATGATATCATAAAGTAGTTACCTACTTACATTCCATCTTTCCATGTTGATATGTGTATCAAAATGTCGTTTTGATTGATTTATTTTCTTTTAACCGTTATGTGAACGGTAGTTAGATGCAGAGAAGAAGGTCAAGGTAGAAGGGATCGCTGTCTATTCATATGGGCTGTGTAATGGCACCACATTTACTCTGTCCTACTCAAGCAACTCGGCCAGAATTCTCCACACTCTGAAATCATCATGTAGCCATGACAGTGCAAAGGTGTGAAATGCTTTATATTTAAACACATCTCATACGTCGCAAAAATCCAGCGAAATTTGAAAATGACTGAATTTACGGAAATTGGCGTAGAATAAAAGGTACTAAACTAAATTTAATGATTTTGGTATCATTGTCTTCTGCGGAAGATGCTCTTTTTAGTGATGTCAAAAAATATATCACTTTTAGAACGCAAGGTACTGAAAATCCACCGTTCCGCTTTTTTTTTTTTATGGGGGGGGGGGACACTCGGTATATATAAAAATACGAATACTACTAATAATAATCCCCACTTATATCACATATGCGTTAACTAATCGCGTTAATAACATGGACATTTATGTCAAATTACATTTAAATACTTTAAAGAATTACGTTATTACAAATTTTGTTCTACGTATGTGTGTTTCGCTCCTTTAGCTAAAAAAATGTTACAAGGCATTAAAATGTTCTGAGGCCGTTGTCCAAGTCAAACAATTTGCTTACTGATAATGGTCTCCCCCACGGCGTCCTGTATACTTAAAGATCTGTAATGAAATGTATATACATGTATATATATATCAATATCTGTATTTTTTCTGGTCTGAACTTCTTCGCTCTCCCCTTCTCATTCACAAACACTGATTGTCCGGGGCTAACAACCAACCCAGCTAACATTTGGACGTTTTCTGAACGTTCTTGAAACGTTCTAAGTTCGTTATTTGGACGTTTTGTCAAAACGTTTTCAGAACGTCTTTTTGTGGAAGGTTTTCGACGTATATAAAACGCTTCAAATGGACGTTATAAAAACGTTTAAAAAAACAATAAAAAACCTTTCGGAATTTTTAAGGACCTGCAGAAAACCTTTTAAGAATATTCAAAACGTTCTGCGGACGTCCAGAAAACCTTTGAAAACTGTCTAGAACGTTCAAAAACTTTTAAGAACGTCTAAAAAGTCTTATGACCCGTTCCAGAACGTTTAGAGAACTTTTCATATCAGTCTAGAACGTCCAGAAAACCTTTTAAGAACGTCTAATATTATTCTTTATTGGGTATTTGAAAAAATATATAGTTGTGAGATTATACAGGCACAATCTGGGATTAATGTACCATAATCCTAATCCTATATAATCCTATCCTTACTCGTTCCTAACGTCCACCACCTATACCTATACTACATCCTATTTCCAATTGACGAATCTGTATCACATTCTTTTATATACCAGCAAAATGTTGTGATGCATGACGACATGGTTACTAAAATTAGATCACACACACCTTAATTAGGCCTATTAAAATAATTATGAAAATACCTCTTAATAACACAATTTGAAATTGTGAATAACTTAACAATAACGTATGTAAGTTTATTTTTAACACAGAAAGTTTGAACCAGCATAAATGTGACCCGCTACAACAAAATGATCCTAAAGTCGGGCGAGGTCGATTATTTGAAAATTACATGATACAAATCCCTGATCTTTCTGCTTTAAATTGATATATAACACATCTTATAAAAATAATCGGCTGCGGAGATATCGATGTTTAAAAGAGAGCATGTCAAGACGTCTGGGAAATCACACTTTCGAGAAAAGCGCCCTAAAAGTTCTCCTTGCGACACAATCACGATCACGGGACACACTCAGTATTCACCTCCGGACAATGGATAGAAGGTAAGCCCTAGCAACCCCCGAAATGCTCATTCAAACACAGCGTCGGCGGTCTCCTCACCGACCAATCAGTGACCAGGATGCCAAGAGAAGCGGCTGGGCGAGCTAGGCATAGCGCACCCCGCCAGCACGCACCAGTCGACTGGGCAGTGTGCGAGCTTCACGCTTCGGTTAGCAGCAAGCGGCAAACTGACCAATGAGAACACGCTGGTCGTTGTTAGGGGCGGAGCCTTTGTGTGGCGCTCAATCCAAATGTTCGAACCAGTTTCTGCTTCGTTGAAACGCCAAAAAACATGGCCCAGAAAAACGCTATTTTTTGGTCTTTCCTTTCATCATTTTGCTTCAAAATTTCGACAGATGATAGAAGACATTTCAGACTCTAATGATATGTCAAATTCAGAAAATCGTAAGTTTTGACCAATTTTGATGCTCTGACTTCAAACTCGATTTTCACGGCTTCGACCGTGCGCGACTTTAGGACCATTTTGTTGTAGCGGGTCACAAATCTTTAGATTTTAATGTCTTTTATCTATTTCCTCGAGTTTTTATATCTTATATTTTCTTATTTCAATATTCATAAAGAGACATGAATATTCATGATAAAGAAACCAATGACGAACACTTAGCGGACCAAATAAAAACATTTTGTAACGTCTATTGACGTTTTTGAAACGTTTTCCTTAAAACCTGTGCTTTGCGGTAAATGCTAAGTCCCAACTTTGACGTTGTATGTACTTTTTAAAAAGGTCCATTTTATACGAAGACTTACGGAACCTCAAAAAAAAAAAAAGAAGAAAAGTTTAGGAAACGTTCTGAAAACGTTATGTGTTTGCTGGGAAACAAGCTTGTTTTTTATGTAGGTATACTTCTCCTTGTACAATCCCATTTTGCTCTCGACTAGTTATCATTGTAATTACTGTGTATATTATGTTTGTATATTCATTTCTTTGTTTATTGTTGACAAGGTACAAGAATTAGTTTTACTATCCTTGATGTAAAGCATTGATATGAGAAGCATGAACAAAATTGAAAATATTTAACATTTGCATATATTTACATATACTATGTTAGACCCTTGATGGCGTTGATTATAATGCAGGTATATGAATTTTCTGTTCGGACAATTTCGCAAAGAAAAAAAAAAAGAATGCCGATGAGGTGTCACACTTTGTTTTGTTTTGTAATGGTCAGTTTTTAATGACGGGACGAGATAATAGGGAGCTTTAGATTTTGACGCGCGGACGTTTGAGCCGACGCTTGCGCTTGACGTTCTCCTCTCCCCGCGTCGTGTGGAAAAGTAGCTTTAGATTACGCTGGGACGCAACGTATAAAAAATAAAATCGCGCCCCCATATGATCTGAGCATGAAGAAGCTCTCTACGTCGCAAACTGTGCGGACGTGAAAATAGCCCAGTACGCGTAGTGAAAAACTCGGGCGACGCAAGCTAAAAATAGATTGACTTTACGCGCGCTACTGCGCACGCTCAGAACATGTTTTTTTTTTTTTTCCTTTGAACGTCCGCGCGTCTAAAATCTAAAGCTCCCTATTCTCTTGATGGCAAAATTACCTATGATAGACCTTTATCTAAAGATAAAACATAAGATATTCCTGTTAGAAAAATCCATGTGGACAACTGAGCGATTCAAAATGTTGAGAGATCTGGGAGAGTGTGAGAGCTAGAGAGAAAGAGAGGAAAATAGCAGAAAAAGAAATGATATTCCCATGGCTGGGATTTTTTTCTCCCGAATTATTTCCATTTTAATCCGCAGGTCTTTGTGCTTCCTGATGGAAGTGATTATATATTGTTCCGCTTCCCTTACGTCTTTGATCTCCGGTTTCTCCTTATCACTTTGAGATCCACCGAAAGTTGTGATCATTTGACGTTTCGACCATTACGAGGTAATGAAGAAATACAAACCTGCAATATTGCTCTCTGGAGATCTTAAACTCTGCTAAGGAGGTTGTTGATGCCATTCAGAATTCAGGCTGTTTAAAATCATTTCTTCCTTGTTCTGAGTTTTAAATCTTCTGTTGTTTTATTTCTCTTATGTTGTTTGTACAAAATACAGACTGCTTTATGTATGTGTATATATATATATAATACATATTTATATACATATATATATATATATATATATACATATACATATATATATATACATATATATATATATATATATAAATTTTCCGTATATGCTTTCACAAGAAAGGAACAAATGTATCAAATCAAATCAAATCAAATCAAATCAAACGAAATATTTTCACATGTCAGAAAAAGAAAAAAAAATGGTTTGAAAAAATGCTTTAGAAATGTAGTATTATTTTTTTTTTTGTTTCACTTCATAGTCTGTTCAAAAGTCACTTTCTTTCAGTGATAATGCAGGTATGCTTTCATCTCAAACACGCACGCTCAAAAGTCAGTCAGACACCATTGACCAGATGTTTAGAATAATCTCCCTTAGCAAATAAAGGCAACCACTAAATTATATTCTTTTAAGGCACTTATGAAAAAAATATCTTTTATCGAAATATAATAACGATTGACATTCCAAGAAATTTGCTTTTTTTAGCTCGTTAATAAGCAGTTCTTATAGGTAAATTAGGAGTCTGGTTACTTGCTGTATGAGTCTTTTTAAAATCATATTCATAATTACATCAAACCTAATATTGCAAACTGAAATATGTAACACACACACATGCATGACAAACAAGTACACTATAAACATACCCAATTACATAAATAAATAAATACATATATTATATATATATATTATATATATATATATATATATATATATATATATATATATATATATGTATATATATATATATATATATATATATATATATATAACATATAACATGTATATGCCCAAACTTTAAATTAGCACTCACCTAGGCACAGTATATCAATACTTTGTTATAATGCGGGAAAAATGCCTCTTGAAAACAAATAAAATGAACACTATTTTGAGTTTCATCCTCTATTCTCTTTAACGTCACAAATAATCACGACATTTTGGAGTTGATCGTTGATCCTATTTTGTAGACACGTCCGTTGTACGGTCATGTAAGTCGAATTTAAGTTCGAATTTTACCCCGAGGCCTCGATCCATGTCAAGGAGCTGCTTATGTTCGCGGTTTCCTGCTTTTCTGTTCTTACAATATCTTAAAATGCACAATCCTCAACTCAATTCATTAGAATCCCCTTTTTTCCATTTTTTTTCTAAATTTCGTTTAATGTAACGACATAACATGTTCTAAATGAATAATCAGTCATCATTTAGTTAATTTACAATCGTTATTGTCACGATTTCTCACTGATTTTTTATTTTTTTTGTGGTGATATTTGAACACAGTCATGTTCAAAATGTGTGCATGTATTTTGAATTGATTTGTAACACAGTAAATGCTAAACTTATGCCTCATGTAATGTTATTTTCTAAATGTATGTATTCTCTTGTTATGTGTGATTTGTAAAAGGCAGAAGTTCAGATTTTATATCAATCTACTTCATATATATATATATATATATATATATATATATATATATATATTTGAGGCCGCCGTTTGATTTTGTTCACATTATTATGTCAATATGAGTATGGTGAGCATGAAGTGGAGTATTATTTCGTTTACATTGTGAGAAAATATGGCAAGCATTTTCATCGATTCTGTTAAGTACAAGCAAAATACAGATATGATTTCAATAAGTTTTGAAATGACATTGCCTTAAATGTTGTATATATGGATGCTGATACTACTTCATAGGCAGTATAATGGCACATGACGGCAAAATGTACTTTCTAGTCATGTACGCCTAAAATCTATATACCGGGTATAGGTAGGCCTACATGACTAGCAAATAATGTGCATATTTTGATAACCACTACAATTCAACTTTTCATCTTTACGTGTGACTAAAAAAAGTAGTACTACGGGTGCAACTCTGCAAAACAGTCGTATGCTTTGAGTGAAGAAAGAAACGGGTGGAGCAGTTGATGTACTTGAGAAGACGATAATATGATAACTTTGGCTATATCAGTTCAAAAAAACCGATAGGAAACATACCATCAAGCACATACTTATCCAAGCTATTCGGACATAATCATTAACTATGACATCGTGCATGCATTGCTGTAATGCCAGAAATTCTTCTCTCTTTTTTCTTTTTATCAACAGCTGCAAAGCAAAGCAAACAACCGACTGTATTCGGTAAGTATCGAGTGTAATGACCGGTTTTAGTGGAAGCATGAACACTGCATGTGGGCCAAATGCTGCGTTTACACCATATTCTTCTTCGTTCCAGTCCTCTCTCCGGTGAATTCTTGCGGCGTGCATTCAGGCTAGATTAGACATGAGATGCTGTTGTTGTTGTTTGTTTTTCCCTTAGCTAAAGAACTGCCCTGATACACGGAAATCACGGTCAGTGCATGTTTGCACATCCCGTTCTCCCGCGTTGTCTCACGTCTATCCCGTTTTGTCCATGCTGACATACTGGATGAGGTGACAGTGACTGCCTTTAAACATGGTATAAACGGAGCATATTGCATGCATGCATGCGCACACAAACATAACTCATGCACTACGCACACACACATGCGTATCAAGCACTCAGTACTTATCAGTGGAAACAGGCGTGCACGTAACAGTCAGCACCACGAATTAGTCCAAGAGCGTTAGGTCAAAAAAAAGGTTTAAACCTGGACATTTTTGGTAACAAGCTGATCTTTTCAGGATAGGTCCAGAAAAATGTCTAGAATAACATACTAAAAGTCCTCATAAATCCTCTTTGAGCGTTTTCCGCAATCCAAGATGGCGTCCAAAATGGCCGCCATTTCAAGAAATTCTTATAACTTTTCAATTAGAGAACCAAAATACAAAATCTAAATGTCTAAATATATGTTTTGAAGCATGAAGAACTCAATAAAACACATATCAAGAGATGTTGATGCACGCAAGTACCGAAATCCAAGATGGCGTCCAAAATGGCCGCCATTTTCTGAAATCTTTATAGCTTTTCAGCCAGGTAACCCAAATACAAAAATTAAATGTCTAAATATATGTTTCGAGGGATGAAGAACTCAATAAAATACATATCAAGAGATGTTGACGAACGCAAGTACCGAAATCCAAGATGACGTCCAAAATGGCCGCCATTTCCTGAAAATTTTATAACCTTTCAACTAGGAAACCCGATACAAAATTTAAGAGCCTTATATGTTTCGAAACATGAAGAACTCAATAAAGTACATATTAAGAGATTTTGACGCACGCATGTACCGATTAAACCGCTCGAGCTCTTCCTAAAATGCAAAATGGCGTGCAAAATGGCCGGCAGTCACAATTTTATCTCACAATCATGTTTGAAATAAATGTCAGTTTATAGTTTATAAAAAAAAATATATATTTAAAAAATAATTCTTCCGAGTAAAGTTTACAAATAAAAAATTTGGTTCTTAAACTCAAGGAGTGTGTCCTTGTTGCGAGAGAAACATTTCACCATCAGATTTGTTGCAAAACAGAGAGGCTATTAGAAGGCAATATCTTTTTACCATGGTCTATTGTCGTCACCTCAAGCACATGAGATGAAAATTAGTGCTAGCCCCTTTTTATTACCAACGCATTTGATGTCTACCATGAGGTGAGTTCCAGTTGAAACTGTCAGTTATCACTTGAGAAGTAAAAACGATTCTTTTTGATATCTGTGATACATAAATGTTCAAAACTAGCATTTACAAGTGCTACAAAATAATGTGTAATTCATCACATGACTGTGAATTTCTTTGGTGCAGTATATTGCTCCACCTAAACATATAGTGTCTAGATTATCTTATTCATTTCGTGTAGATTAGGTAGAATTATATAATAGATAGGAATCAGAGAACATGGCACTCATAGTTATTGGTAGGGCCTACATGGAGGAGGGATACGCCTCTCCCACACGAGGGATCTTTTTTTCCTTTTTTTTTTTTTTTTTTACTCGAAAGTGAAACATATAGTGCAAACGTTTGGTAAGATATTAAATTATTTCCATCAAAGAGGAGGAAATATATAAAGTAGTATTCAGGGAAATGTTCAGTATATAGGAGGGTGTGGAAGGGGGATACCCTCCCCCCTCCCCAAACATGAGGGAGATTTTGCATTTTCAGACTTGATATTCAGACATCTGATGCACCCTTTTGGTGAAATATTAGATTTTTGTTTCCATCAAAAAAGGAACAAAAAGATATATAATCATGGAAGTGCGTGGTCATAGGGTTGCCCGCTCCCACGCGAGGGAAAATTTCATATTTTCAGACTTGAAATTCACAGATCTGTTGCATCCATTTAGTGAAATATCCGATATTTGTTTTTTATTTGAAAACGTTAGGAAAAATATATATTCAGGAAAGTGTCGGGGAGGGGGAAGTGTGAGAGGAGAATACTCCTTCTCATACCATGGAGATTTTGGCATTTTCCAATTTGAAATTGTGAGATTTAGCGCGCTCTTTTGGATGAAATATCTGAGATTTGTTTTTGTCCTAAAAGTAAGAAAATATATATTTATGGAAATATGCGGGGCGGTGTGTGTGGTGATGCACCCTCCCACAAAATGGAGATTTATTTTTTCATGTTGCGGGTTTTATGGTGCGCACTGTTGATGAAATACTAGATTTTTGTTTCTATTAAAAAGTGTAAGTAGAAAAAAGACTAGTATATTCAAGGCAATGAGCTGGGAGAGGATGTGGGGGTGGGGGGAATCACTTTCGACTGGAGGGAGTTTTGCATTTCTATGATCGTCATTAACCGGCCTAGTGCACCCTTGGTGTTATATTCATTGTCAATCCTCAAAGAGTAGATAATTCATAGTCTCAATCCCCTCCAACACGAGGGAGCTTTTACACTTGAATTTAAATGAAAATAATTATATCATTTAAACACATTTGATGGAATACTTGGGAATTGTTAATCAAAGGGGTCTTTAATTTATATTGGGGGAAGTGAGCGGTGGAAGGGTTAGGAAGGGCAAATTACCCTCCAATATGAGGGAACTAACTTTTTGCATTTTGTAAGTGAAAGATCTAGTGCACATTTTTTGATGACATATTTGGAAATTTGTTAATCTCAAAAGTGTACAAAGTCTACGGAAAGGGGCCGAGTGAGGGACGGTTAGCACTTTTATGATTGCAATTCAATGACAAAGTGCAAATACTTCAGGTTGAATATTTGGAAAAAATGATTGTATACAGGCCACCCCCTTTCCCAAGGGGGGGGGGGGGATGCATCCAACCCAACCTATACCCGTGTTGTGCACATTTAAGGGAAAGATTCCACTGGACCTTCTGAGTTGTTGATTCTCGAACATTATGTTGAATTTCTTTGTCTCTTGAAACAGGCTAAAAACAGCAATTTTTGATAAACAAACGGCGGCCATTTTGGGCAACATTTGGTTTTCGCGAAGAACTCATGTAGTCTTATTTGTACTTATGTGCTTCATGATCTCTGAATAAGTATTTCGTTGGGTTCCTTATGTCTCAAAATATATATTTATACATTTAAGTGCGTATCGCGGTTACCTAGTTTCAGGGTTATGAGAAAAACAAGAAATGGCAGCCTTTTTGGACACCATTTTGGATTTCTGAAAGTGCTTAAGTGCTTTATTTGTGTTTCAAAATCTCTGAATAAGTATTATCTTTGGTTCCTTGTGACTCAAGTGTGTACCGTTGAAATCTACTTGTTAATGAGAAAAAAAAATCAGGAACTCGCGGCTTTTTGGACGCCATCTTGCATTACGGTACTAGCGTGTTTCAAAATCTCTTGATATGTATTTTATTGAGTTGTTCATCCTTCAAAACATATATTTAGACATTTAAATTTTGTATTTAGGTTACCTGGCTGAAAAGTTATAAGAATTTCAGAAAATGGCGGCCATTTTGGACGCCATCTTGGATTTCGGTACTTGCGTGCATCAACATCTCTTAATATGTGTTCTATTGAGTTCTTCATGCTTCAAAACATATATTTAGACATTGAAATGTTGTATTTTGGTTCTCTAATTGAAAAGTTATAAGAATTTCTTGAAATGGCGGCCATTTTGGACGCCATCTTGGGTTGCGGAAAACGCTCAAAGAGGATTTATGAGGACTTTTAGTATGTTATTCTAGACATTTTTCTGGACCTATCCTGAAAAAAAAATCAGCTTGTTACCAAAAATGTCCAGGTTAAAACTAATGCTCTTGGACTAAATTGGCTTTAAATGACCACAGTGACAAGTTGTTGTAAATGACGAGCACACTAAAACTTTGTTTATTTTGTTTGTTTTAAGTATAGGTTCAGATACCATTAGTCCACACAAAATCGACCTACAATTCGTCTCTAGATCTTTTCTCGAATGATGTTTCCAAAACCGCAACTTGTATTAACCGTATATAAATAACATTAACGTTTTTCACTCTTATGGCATGCAAACGTATATGAACATGAAAATTTTACAAGTATTCGAGAAAAGCAGTTCTGTGGCACGTAATACTAAACGTCCAATGTCCATTCGGTCGTCAGCAGCTTTATAATTCCGCCCCCGGCAGACACACAATTAATTGTATGAAAGGGCGCCAGAACTCTTACTCTTGCTGAGGCAACAAAACACTGGGACAGCCAAAATCCTGAAAACGTGATAGTTTCTTTGTTTCTCTCTATCATACAAATATCTAAGAGAGAGTTTTGAATATAATATGGGTGTATGGCGTGGTGTTCCGTTGCTTGTAGTCATGTTCTAGGTCATTAAGAGCCATATTTGTATGATAAATATCACAGTAATATGGTTGTTGCTGTGGCATCCGTGATCTAAAATTAGTTTATAGGGAAAAGTTTTGTTTCTTTCTAAGGAAACGACCGAAAAACTTTTAGTGTAAAGTTCTTTGGTCTTGCAGCGTGGATATGAAGGTGAAGCATCTCAACAAATTTATTGTTTTGAGCAGACGTTCATGTCAAGATTTATCGTTTCCATGACAACAGCTGCGTATAGCAAATAAGCATAATGAACCGCCCAATCTCCCCTACCCCCCCCTCCCCTCTAGTCCAGGAAGCCCACGCACATGAGGACTCGTCTAGCGGCATGGATGAAAGGGAAAGTCACTTTTATTGGGTGGCTGAGACGGAAAATCAGTATTTTTGTAAACATGTTGGCTTGGTTTATTATTTCGTCATATCTTATATCTATCCAACGGATAAAGGAGTGAGAAATGGAGAGAAATAGTCGTAATAAAGTTTAGTTAGTTTTTACTTGCTGCGAATTAAAGTCTGTTTTGAAAAAAAAAAACTACAAGGAATTCCTGTCATAAGGTGTAAATACGGTGTGAATTTATTCACGGGGTAACTCATTCCTGTTTTTCTAATGTGGCAAATTATGCAAATGCAATACAGATATTCTTCACAAAGTCACAGTGAAAAATGGTTTCATAGTTCATCATCACAAACGGGCTAGTCTAGGGCTAGTCTGTCACAGTCACTGAAATGAAATCAATGGCATCGTGGATCTCGTCGACCTCCCGCATGGAGAGCAAAGGCGTTGTTCCCAAGGGGCAGTCATATCCAGTTCACTCGTGAGAAATTTCCATCAGAGACCGGTGGCGGCGCCAGGCAACCATCGGTGCGCCTTCAGGACACCACAGATGTCCCACCGATCACCGGCCGGTCGCTGAGCATTTTCTTAAAAATCGGTATGTGACCGGTGGGAGATCGTCTGATTGCCGATGGGTCATCATTCGGTCACTGCCCTGCCGCGTTAGGAGTTCCAAGATTCACCGTTTTCGACCGATGCGTCGGTCGAAAACGGTGAATCTTGGAACCCTAGCGCGACGGCCGACGGAAAATCGGCAGGGCATCGCTCGGGCATCGCGGAAGCTTTATGACCCTTCTAAAACAAAAAAAAAAAAAATCGTTGGGCGATGCCTACACTCTAGTAGTGACTGGACAGACTGCAAGGGCGCTTGTGTTTTATTCTTTCAGTAGCGCGTTTACCTCCAGGTCCAAAAGGCCCGGTTCGATTCTGAGTTTAACTGGGCAATGTTCTGTATAATCATACCGTTTCCTTAATAGTAAGAATCAAAACACTATGTCCCTATGTCCCTCTGATCGACAGGACATACAATAGAGGTCCCGAGTGTGAAAAAATCACAACTCCTGCACATGAAAACCCCCTTATATTTTATTCATTCATTCCGACAAGCAGGGTGATTTGAACCCGGTGAAGTGGTGCCTCCTTACATCCATCTGGACCCCATGGATGACCAGCTATTGCAACTGAATATGGGCTATCCACCATCCTCTCAGATAGGAAAAATGAAACAAACAGACAAACAGATTGGTCGCCGCTCTATTCGACAACATAGCTCAAAAGGAACAACGCTCTAAAGGCTACGGTCACAACCCCCAGACCTGCTCAGCGGGACGACTGCACGAGCTTTTGTCCAAAATTGACCGGGCACGGCTGATTTTTAGGGTATCGCTCGGTCGCCGCTGAAGAAGAGATTTCCCCATTTCCCCAAGTTTTGACCAATGTCGACCGCATCGCTCGGGCATCGCTGGGACTTCACAGTCCACTCGACATCTCCAAAAAACGTTGTACGATGCCTAAATTCCAGCTTCTTCTGGGAATGTGCGTCTGCCTACTTTCACAACCCACAAAATCAGCTTGCTCTGCAGCCCGACGCAATGGGTGCCCAGGCGGCGACTAAGAGGGTACCGACTTAATCGAGTGTTAGCCGTCGAGTGGTTTTGGGAACAAAAAAAAAAAAGGAGAAGAAGATATTTTCATGATGAAATACTAGTTTGATGTAGGCCTACTTGCTACACCCCCGTCATCAATCATTCTTCCTTCTTAGTGTGAGTTTTATACTCTCTATACACACATGTTTTTGCTGTTCTTGTTTCGTTTCCTGCAGAAACAGAATGCATCTATTCAAAAGCAGGTTCTCTGTCGTATGAACCTTATCCCCTGCATCTGCCAGACTGTAAGCAATGCTACGTGAATCCCTATTTCTACATCTGTGATTATGGGGAGGTCTTCGAAACCATTTCCTTCGCTGAGCCGCAGATGGTCTACGGGTTGCGGATGGTGTCGGATACCATCTCATCTGTGTCGATAGCCGCCAACTTCGTCGAAGGGAGCGAAATCATCTGGAAGAAGCTGCTTCCTGTTGACTTTGGCTCAACTGTAAGTACAAGAGAGATGAGTTTGTAAAATTCAAAGCACACAGGCAGGCATTGCAGCAGTAAGAATAAAATCTAATTCTCAAGACCCCCTTCCAACTCTTTCGAGACGGCTAGAGAATTGCATGGAGCGATATTAAGAAGATAATGGACGATAATATAATGGATAATAAACGACGTACGTAGATTCTACGTTGCATGCAAAATATGAAACTGAAGTTAGCTGTCTATTTTATGCGAGAATGAGGACAAGAGGAACAAAAAATCGCCAGATTTTTCTCATCGTTGGATAAGAAATGCAGTCTCTAGATCGTACAAGATTACAAACAGACAGACAGACACCCCCACACACATCCACACCCACACATTTCTCGTGCAATAACCGACTTCATTTTAGCTTTTATGATCGTTGCACAATGAATTTTAGCGCCCGCGGTAAGTTCTCGCTCGATATAGGCCTATTAGACAACTAACTTCGGTTCTAGATTGTGCAGGCAACGTACGCCGCGATCTGTCGCGAAGTCCGAGTTTGTATTGAGCGGCGCTTCCCCTCAAACGATTTCGTTCAAATTCACGTGAGTAGTTGGAAATAAGCTATTAAGTATGCCTATGATTTTGGTGTAATTTTGTTCTAGATCTACGCCATTTGAGATATAATGTACGAAAGTAGGCCCTACATAATCGCCCGTTTGTCCAGCTGTCCGATCTCGTCGGCCTCAACCCCCTGCCTGCCGGGGAGCTGCGGGCTAATGCTATCGTTTACCTTAGCCGGGCTGCGGTACCACCGCCTATATCAGTGCTGCCGCTATACCACACCGTCTTTCGCATCCCCTAACTCCTCCAAATCTCGATCATATATGACGCTGTTTTCAAGATTACTCTTGTCTTCATCCTCATCGACTTCAAAATTGAGGTCGAGATCGTCTTATGCCATTTTGCGTCAAGAAAAGTATCCGATTGCTTGAACTTTATTCATTGTGACTGAAAATGCACGCAAACTCATATGCAACAGCGTAGCCGGTGGCGCGTTTAAGCCTACGAACATTAATCAAAATGTATGTCATTTGGCCTGAAAAAAAAATCACACAGTTTGCTTCTTTAGTCTTTTGTAATCAGCTCGAAAAGAGATATAAAACGACCAAATTATAAATATTTCTTCAAGCAAGTGCAGACTTACGTCAGGAACATTGATGGGGATTGTGTTAAAGTGATCAAAAAGTTTGTAATCGAACTACTGAAATTGGAAAGAATTATCCTAGCTTCATCTTACTTCCAGAAGTGTGTACATGACTTGTATCACCTTATACTGTAACATATGAAACTCAAAATGACAAGATATAAACGACTTTCATATTTTACTATAAGTGGTATTCATTTTATATGTGATTAACTTACATAAAAATTGTGTTTTATTCTGATCTTTCCTTGATCATGTTGCCATTGTTGGTATGAGCAACGCGTATTAGCAATCTCCTGCCGCCTGCCTCAGTACATTATAACGTGTTGTCAGGTTGATTATACGATATCCGTATACTACAACAGTGCACTTGTCTAACAGGCAGATGTAGGGTTTGCATGGCTTAATTTCAGCGCAGCCTCGAAACAGATAAGAAACATTACCTCCCAAATTGGAAGGGATGAAGTGTTAAAAAAAAAGAGTGGTTGCGTAAATGTGTTGTGTATGTTGTTTGCGGGTGTGTATCTGTGTTCTGTTCATGAAAAATAAATTAGCAATATTTACCAGGATGGCAACAGCGTACCATCTCTCAAATACTTGCTGTCAGTCTATGACCTTACCAGCACCCAGTAAGATGGCCCGAATTGGCACTTTCTAAGATTTAAACAAAGAAAAATGGATGAAAACTGAAACGGATGGTACATGATGGAGATGAAGATTGGGCTTTTAGCTTTTTGCTAGATACCAAGAAATCACTTACGAAATAGTACAGAGCACACCATGCATTCTAAGAGGAATTCAATGTTCGGTTTGATGGAAATCGGTTTGGAATGGCTGAGACACCCTAAAACAAAGTAAACAAACTGATCCTAATAAAAGGTGGGTCCAAATTTTATCAGATCACTCTGGTTTGGATATCTCAGTCATTTTTAAACCAATTTTCATAAAAGAAACGTTGAATTCGTTGAATTCTTTATAGAAGTACATGCTCTCTCATAATACATAAGAGGTTTTTCGTTATCTCACAAAAATAGTTAGAAGCCTGCAGTAAGGTCTCAAACAAAACTATACGATGGCTTTAATCTCATGCAGCTTCAAAGCCATTCTTATCTACCTCTGATGGACTCAATATCAGCCTACCCTCCCATCTCTACAAAGAAGCTCACGTCCTCGGAAACTGTTTCTTCACGTAGGCCCTGTTATATTTGTGGTAATGATCAGATAGTAAGGCCCCAAGCTACTCTGCATGGATGTGAATGTTTCTCGCGAACGGTATTATGCTCGGGGAAATATCATATGAATATAAAGGAAGAGTCTGCTTCCAAAAGGCGCTAAATCCATTGAAAAAATGACGGATTTAGCGCCTTTTGGAAGCAAGCTCTTCCATGGATGTTGATGCATATACCGAAAGTATTGTGTACGTATATGTAATGTATAATATTCCCTGTGTATGTTTCATTTACACAGTTCACCTTTACAAAGAGTGATTTCCTGAGACGCTACCACATCATACATCCACCACAGAAGATCAGCGGTCTCATCTTTAGCGATATTCAGCATAGGTCTTTGTACACTGAGCTGAGTTGCCTGTCTCTGAGAGTGCACGGCCATCCAATCGTCAAGCAACTTGGTTTGTTCTTTTATTGACAACATAATTTGTTTGTACTCAGTTTCATATGCCATGAAAAGGGAAAAATAAACATAGTGTAATACTCGTGATACAAAGGGATAAACAAATCAAACACGCAAGAAAATGGGCAGTTACACGGACTGATCATGTGCTGATAATGGTAAACAAGAAAGCGTATAGGAAATCTACTTTCTATATACTGCACCTCCCATGACCTATAAAAAAAAAGGTATAAAGGTCACCTATTTGCAAGTTGTGATAAATCATTTCTTGACTGTCGTAACTACAGTTGTTTGAAATTCTTTAAACAAAGTGTACCTGTCATTATTGGATGATAAACAATCATTTATCAAGTTTCAGTTTTCTTAATAATGTTTGGATACCTTTGGCATTCGCTGAAAAAGACGTTTTCTGCAGAAAGGGGGAATCAAGTGAGATATTCAAAGCAGAGCATTATAGTAAAGGTGGGCCCAATATTTTATTACGATAGCTTTGTTTTACTTTGGTTTTTATTTCTCAGCCATTCGAAAAACTGAATTTCATCACATAAACTTTGAATTTCTCGTAGAACGGCATGCTCTGTATGTACTATTTTATATGTAGCTTCTTGGTACCTCGCAAAAACTTAAAAAAGACCAATCCTCATCTCAACCGATACTACACCATCCTTTCAAGCAAGCAGCAAATTGTAATGAAAAAAAATTACACGACTAATGTGAGGTTTCTATCCGGCCGTGTGTGACTGTAGCATAATAAATTACCCTCCATTCCGGGACTAATCAGGCTCATTTTCACCCGGATCAAATTCGTGTTTTTGTTTTTTTTACCCGGCCGTGTGTGATTGTAGCATGATTTTAAATCTTATTTTCTCTTTCCTACGACATGCAGATCGAGCTGTACAAAGCATTCCCGAATGTAAGGATTACGTCATCAGTCGGTTAGGAATGACCAGTAGAGAAATCCCTGACAAAAACATCAAAGCCTCGTCATCATCTCTTTACTCGGACCCTTGGGACGCCCGGCTAAGTCATTCAATGGGCTGGTTTCCCCGCCCTAAAGACTTGTCCCCATGGCTGGAGGTATGCGGGAGCCCCGTGCACCTTTGATCAACTTAATGATCAAATTATATACTTTGCGTTTGATCTGCTTTTAAAAGGGCATACTTGCTATCAATCAAATATTGCCTTTCTGCCAATGAATAGCAAATGGCTTACTGGACAAAAGCAGACAATTAAAGGCATCATTTTTCATTTACAGATGAAACCAAAAAACCCAGCTTTACATAGTTCTAAAATGTGAGATAGTGGTAGAAAAAAAAAGTAAGAATGTTATGTTATTCGGTATGATCGTTAAGTTCTGTTAGATATATGTAAACAATAGTTTCACCTTGTTTTTGGATATCTCAGCCATTTTGAAATCAATTTTCATCGAATAAACTTTTGATACCCCTTAGAACTGCATGCTCTTTGACATCAGTCTCATAGAGTGGTTTCTGAATATCTCGCAAAACGTTAAAAGCTGAATCCTCTCCTCGACCAGAACTGTACACACCCTTTAAAGTTACTCGTATTTTTTTTTTTTTTTTTTTTTTTTTTTTTTTTTTTTTTTTTACATCAAGCGTGAATCGCAACTCTTCATGAAACAGGTGGGCCACAAGATTGTTAAATTGTTTTTCTCTTCGTTTTGTTCTGATTTCTTGTCACCACTAACAAGCGCGCCGGAACACTTGTGTTTTTTTTTTTTTTTTTTTTTTTTTGGGGGGGGGGGGCAAAATCTCAACGGGGGCACATTTATGTGACGATGTGAGATCCTCGGCGCGGGAGCGAAGCGAGCGAGGGGGGGGGGGTGGAAAGGCCAAGGGGGATTACCCCCCCCCCCCCCCACTGTAGGGAGCTTTTTTAAAACAGGGTACAAAAGTCGCGTTTATAGACCATTTAAAAGCAAATTTCTAAGGAATTAAACATAGTTAAAAATAATCAGTGCGAAGGTCTATGATTATTACATACGGGAGTACATAATAATGTGATGGTGTGAGATCCTCGGCGAAGGAGCGAAGCGACCGAGCGGGGGGAGGGTGTGGGAGGGGGGATACCCCCTCCCACGGAAAGGACTTTTTGTAAAAACAGAGTATAAAAGTCGCGTTTATAGAGAATTTAAAGCAAATTTCTAAGGAATTAACATATTGAAAAAATCAGTTGGAAGGACTATGATCATAACATACGGGAGTACATTAATAATGTGATGGTGCGAGATCCTCGGCGAGGGAGCGAAGCGACCGAGCGGGGGAGGGTATGGGAGGGGGGACACTCCTCCCACGGTAGGGACTTTTTGTAAAAACAGAGTATAAAAGTCGCGTTTATAGAACGTTTAAAAGCAAATTTCTAGGGAATTAACATATTGAAAAAAAAAACTAGTTGGAAGGACTATGATCTTAACATACGGGAGTATATTATGTGATGGTGTGAGATCCTCGTCGAGGGAGCGAAGCGACCGAGCGGGGGAGGGTGTGGGAGGGGGATACCCCCTCCCTACGGTAGGGACTTTTTGTAAAAACAGAGTATAAAAGTTGCTTTTATAGAGCATTTTAAATTAAATTTCTGAGGAATTAAACACAGTAAAAGAAATCACTGCGAAGGACTATGATAATAACTTATGAAGACTTTTCATTTTACTATAAGTACGGGCAGAACGAGCGAGCCGCTTTCACTTTGCAATTTATCTGAAATGTACTTATTAAAAGCTTAAACATGATCGCATCGTTCGAACAATAAAAAATATTCTTAAACTGCTAGAAAGCAAAGAAGAAAATGAAACATGTAAGGTTTACTAAAGGTATGTTTCAGCGGGCACACTCGAGGACACGAGGCTACCATCTATACACTAAATGTACTCATAAGTTACTATTAGTGTATAGATACAATAATATATGTTGTTAATGTATTATAATTTTCGCCCCGTTAGGGGCGAAAATTTTTGCATTTTCAGTTATGAAATTACAACATTTAGACAAGAAATATGCCTTTATTGTTCATTTTGGTCTTTAAATCAGTGATTAATTATTTGTTACAGGGGGCACTTGGGGGGGGGGCAAAAACTCGTTTTGCCCCCCCCCCCCAACATTTTTTTTTTTTTTTTTTTTTTGGGGGGGGGGGGGGCAAGTGCCACCCCTGCCCCCCCCCCCCCCCCCCCCCGCTTCCGGCGCCCTTGACCACTAACAATTCCTGCCAGTCATGTTTACCGTGTATTTAGGTGGAAGATACTTGTAAATCTTTCAATGAATTTTCTGTGGGACCAAATATGCAAACAAGTTTTGTTATATATTGATGTACTAAACCAAAGTCTACGATTTCTTTTTTTTTTTTCCGTCCTACCCAGATCAAACTTCCTAAAATGGCATTAGTCTACGGCTTCGTGGTTTTTTCCTATGACGTCTATAACTACACCGGAAATACTTTTCATGTGCAATATGCCGTTGTTAAAGGCGGGGAGTTGCAATATGTAATGGACCCTTACTTCGGAGACAAAGCAGTAAGTAGCATAACATAGTCGAATACAATTAGCTGCAGTGAGGTGGAAGGGAAATTAAAGGACAAGTTCACCTTCATTAACATAAGGATTGAGAGAATGTAGCAATATTAGTAGAACACATCAGTGAAAGTTTGAGGAAAATCGGACAATCCGTTCAAAATTTATGAATTTTTGAAGTTTTTGTGCGGTCACCGCTGGATGAGAAGACTACTGCAGTGTATGATGTCACATGCATACAACAATATAAGGAAAATACAAAGAGCATTTCAAAAAATTTCATCTTTTGAAAAAAGTACACATTCCCTTGACTCGTTACTGACATATGTTATGGGTAATATTATTCCCATTGCCTTTAGAAAGAGGCAAGTCAAGTGCTCTTTTATTATGCGAAAAAAGAGAAAATATGTTGAATTTTCTTTACATTTTCTTTATACTGTTGTACTCATATGACACCACGAGCCTGTCAATAGTAGTCTCCTCATCCAGCGGTTCCAACACAAAAGTTTTAAAAATTCATAACTTTTTCATCGATTGTCCAATTTTCCTCAAACTTTCACTGATGTGTTCTACTAATATTGCTGCATTCTCTTAATCCTTATGTTAATGAAGGTGAACTTGTCCTTTAAACACTTTCATTTTTCTATTTTTTTTTTCTGTTTTCTTTTCTGTCACCCAGTCTGGGTATCAATGTCATTGCATTGCTCGTTTGGTGAATACCCACATGAAGATGCCACTAGATGAAAATATCAAATGATGTTCTCCCATCCCATCGCTCTGACATTACAAATTATTTATTCTTATTTTGATGTCCTTGAATGTGTGATACAGTGGAACCTGCTTAAAGGGATGGTAAAGTTTTGATTGAGATAGGGCTTCAGGTTTCTATTTTCATGTGAAAATGATTATGACAAATCTCTTATGAAATATTAATGAACATAAAATTCTGAGAGGAATTACAAATTTATTTGATGAAAATTAGGTTTTGAAATGGCCGAAATATCCAAAGCAAAGCAATCTTAGTAAAAGGTGGGACCGATTTTTTTTTGAACCACTTTGATTTGATTTGTTTTTTTTTATATCTCAGGATATAAAAAACTGATTTTCATCAAATAAACTTTAAATTCCTCTTAGAATTGTATGCTCTTTAATATTTCAGAAGTGATTTCTAATTATCCCGCTAAAAGTTAAAATCTGACTCACCAATCACACCCAAAAACTATTTAATCCCTTTATCCCTTTAGCAACAGAAGGTTTTGTACATAATGGCTTATTGTTCCCTAAAAAGGTACAGCAACATTACTCTCATTTCTATAACTTTCTAGATTATGTGAAATAGCTCACTGCATCTTAAATTTTTGTTTATTAGGTTATACTTATTTGAAAGCCTATTAAGACTTTACCAAGGGAATGGTGTGTCACAGAAGTAATTCTGACATACTTTTGCTAATCCTTTGTTGTTCTATAAGAAGCTGCTTAACTTGTAAGGACATGAAGGTAATAAATCTGTGTAATTAATGTGTGCGTGATGGAAATCGTATGTCTGTATGCGTTATGAGAAAGAAAGACAGAAAGAAAGAATGAAAGAAAAAGATTTCAAAATGTTCTTTTGTGTCCTTGAGCAGAATTGAATGTGTTTGTGAGCACCGTACTATATATATATATATATATATATATATATATATATATAGAGAGAGAGAGAGAGAGAGAGAGAGAGAGAGAGAGAGAGATATTAATCATTGCTATGATTTACAAAAGACATCGGAATGCATCTTTCCCTAGACATAGCGTAACATGCACGTTTCCGTATGTCTTTTGTGTCATATTAGTGTAAACATGAAAATATACAAGTTATATGCTCAGTCAACGGGAAGGTACATTCCAGTATAATAGTATAGAAGTCAGCATGATGATAGATACTATCAGTTTTGTGACAAATTCAATATTGCTCTTTCGTTTTCCATATCTTCTTTTGTCTAATTCAGATATTCGCCCTTGGGGACTTCGGGAAGTATGTGGAGGAGGACTTCCCAGTTCCCACACGAGCTTTGGTAGTGCGCATAATACTGTCAAAGCCAACTGGCTTAAAGTGTGACCTGTACGGCATGTACTTGGAAAGTTCTTCTAGATCCCATCGTTCTCGTCGTGTGGGTCATTCTCACTGAAAACAGGGCAAATAAATATTTACTTTTTGATTTATTGCTACATCCCTTAACTAATTAATTTAATTGGTTAAGTAGATATTCCTATTCATTTGATTTAATTGGGATTCATTCACAAGGCTATTCAAGTTTACATTTTCAAATAGCTTTAAAGTTATTGATTTACCCAACTTTATATTTTGGTTCCAAGACATTATATTTTGCTCCTGTGACAATTTTATTGCTCCCATGAAATATCTGCAGGCAAATACCTAGGTGCCGTGCGCATAGCAGCGTTTTAAATGCATTATGGGATAGCTCTGGGGACAAACTTGCCCCAGTGCATATGCACTGAGGTCACGTCTTGTCTTTACGCACTGAGGTCACGTCTTGTCTTTACCTAGGGGTATTTTTGGTGAGGATTTTTTTCGCCTTCCATCATGTGACCCACACATTGAAGCCTTGCAGGAGTGAACCATGTATCTATGTTGACCGCAAATAAGTAAAACTGAGAAACTTTAAACTCAGCTTTTTAAGCTGAATCACAGCACACACACAAAAAAGGAGAAACAACGGAAAAGCAGACGAATAAATGCATTGAATCGTATGGTAAGTGCGACGCGCGCGAGATAACCGGAAGCGACAATGGTACGGAGGGATCCACAAGTACATCTGTGACAGGTCTCTTCAGCGCGCGCAAAAGTTTTCTGCGCATTGGCGCTACCGAGAATCACATATTGTTAGTTAAGATGTGTATTCTTTTGGTGAAAGTCAGATGACCTGCCTTCGGGAACCAGTTAATAACTCGAATAGAATAGCCATTAGTAGAAGGAATCTGGTACGAGGGTTTTGGGAGAGGGGATCGAGGTTTTAGACCTTGGTGGGTCTTGGAAAAAGTTTTTCGAGCCTGCCGTTTCAGGAAAACCGCGTCGAAGAAAAGAATAAGAAAGCTAATGGTGTTATTGTTACTATCAATGATCATGGTGAAGATGATGATAATGATGATGATAATAACGATCCTTTTATCATCTACATCAATCATGATCACTATCAATACGTTTGGCATAATGATTATGATAATGATTATCATCGCCTTGATTGATTGATTGATTGATTGATTGGTTGTTTGATTTATATATTTCATTATCTATCGATTTTATTCCTGCAACATAAAGTCAGGTGAATAAAGTTATTCAGTAATATTCTTAATCTAAGATGTGGAAAGAGGTAAATGCTTGACTAAAAAGGACAAAATTCCACGATAACAAGACAGAACTGCAGAAGGAAGACAAGCAAGTATCATTTTATGCTTATTCAAACTGAAGAATTGCAAATATCTACAGTTCAAACGACATATAAAGCAAATTAACATATAACAGAAATACAGGACATCATTATCACAAGCAAATGCTTGAAGAGGAGAAATTCTTTATAGGAAATGTTTATGCAATATAAGTATACGACACATTAAAGGGACATTGGAGTCACCACTCAGATGATGAAAAAAAAAAGAATTTAGAAGAAGAAAGCGCAAAAATGTGAAGTGTTTGGACGCAGATGAGTAGTGTGTATGTGATAGCAAGCCTGAAAACGTGAACATTTTACTGTCACAAATTGTTAATTTCTGAAGTGGGCATAGTAATAAGATAGACAAAAACTTCGAAAAAAATGGGTTTCCTAGATTCTATAGCATGTAGAATTCCGATGCCTGTAGAAACTGACGTATTTTTTGTGTTTATGATCATTCCACGACAAGCTTGTATCTATAGCACTGCTTTAGAATTTAAAAGATTCCCTCAACAGTTTGCAGACTGTCAAAACCAGTGCATCAATTAATACAAACGATATTTGAAGACTCCGATCACTTAAGCCTTATAATCGTTACCTCTGAAATATCTAATGACACATATATGATGATTATTACAAACAACCCACGAGGATACTTCTGAATCTAATGTAGTAATAATTCAAGTTTCACAGCTTTCATGGAAATAACCAAAAAAAAAGTTTGTATCGTCTGTTAAGAGTATAATATTATAAAGAAAAGAAGCTAAGATCAATTTAAAGGCATAATTTACCATTTTCAGAGGCAAGAAAAACCCAACATTAGTGCTTCAAAATAGTTCTAAAATGTGAATTAGGGATAAAAACAACCAATGTTGTTAAACCAGTATAATCAACGTAAGTATAGCTATATACAAAATGTGAACAATAGTTATAATAAACATGTTTCCAGATAAAACCGTCTACAGTTATGGTTTAATGAGAAAAATAGTGATATCTCCTTATATTTTAGGCTTTATTGCAAAAATCTTATATGGTAGGATGTTTGTGATACAACTGACCTACACATATGCATCAAAAGTGATATCTTGAACATTTTTAAATCAATTCTACCGAAGGTAAAAAGGACCTTTAGGATGTAATTTGAATTAGGACAGCAGAAAACCAAAATTGGATCCTTGAGGGACACCACATATCAGGATTATCACATTTGGAGGACTATGAAGACCAGTACATTACTTACCATTTTCTCTTATATTTATATTTGTTATTTTTTGTTGTTGTCCTGCAGACCAAATTTGTTAAGAAAGGCAAATGATAGATATATAAGAAAACACATAAACGTAAATGAGTAAATTTCAAAGATTTTAGATATATTGGGTAATATAGATATCCGTCGTTAATATGGAGATTTCGGTCGTATTTTGTAATTATCGGAATCACTTTATACATGTTACAGGAGCTAATATAACACCAATCAGTAGAAAATGCTTCAAAATATATCTGGGAGAATATATCTGATTGCAATGATAGCAATTCCCTTCAATGCATGCCGAGTTTGTGATGGCTAATTGATGCGGTGGATCTACTATCCTTACAATCTGGAACATTTCTTCCAGTTGGGGTTAAAAACTTGGAGAAGTGTGGTGGAAGAGAAAATATTTTGCAGAACTTGTGTCAGAGTTATTAACGATAGTCGACGCCTTTTTGACCTTTTTTGTCAAAGAAATGTTGAATTTCATGTACGTAAATCATTGGGTTCTGTATTTGATCTCTTTATCATTATAAAAGACAGAAATACTATCTTTGTCACTTTTCCCTGTAATTTCATTGCCAGCTTCCCACAAGTCATTCAATTCAATTCAATTCAATTCACGTATATCATGTATATATCACATAAAAAACAAGGTAAAATATTACAGAGATTTCTTTTGGGTAACACCTATAAGAAGCGAACGCTTCTCGGGTAAGGTGCACCCTATTGCAATTATTGTACATTATAATTATAAGGAGTATATAACATAAAATGTAATAAAACAAATACATACATAGACAATTTCAAATACGACAAAAATGTAAATAATAGAAATTAGTTAAGTGAGGCATCAAATAAAATATGATGTTGGCTAAAACGTAAAGCGGTTCAAGTTATGCGGAATATCTGATTGGATAAATTAAACAGAGGCCAATAAAACGATAAATATCATCTAATTATTCGGTAAACGTAACATAAATATAATACTAATGAAAGCGTCAGCGGTATAATTCCTTAAATCTTTGTGCAGATGATTAATCATAATATATATCATCGCTAACATCCAATGATAATGATAATTGAAGCTGAACGTTAACCAGTAATAGAAAATAATAATATGGCATGCAAATTACTGAAAATATTATTACGGAAGGGAGGGAAATCCTGGTGGCCCAACAACATGTCACACATTCTGACAACTAGACAAATTACCACCACCAATGATATCAAGCTTAAAGTAACAACAACTTTATTATTCCCTCGCCTTACACGGCATCGTCCCAGCGTCGAACCATCTTCTTTTTTTTGCAACGTGGTTTCGACAGGCCACACCCACTTTGTGCAAATGCATACTCATGACATATTATATACTTATTTGAACATACGAACATTAAATTAAAGTCAATGTCATAATCAATGGTTGATATTGGAAACATACTCGCTATACGTGTAAAAAAACTCATTATTAATAGTCAGTATTTCATACCATAATCTGCCACATAAAAAAAAAAAAGGAACAGTGTAGATGAAATAACGTCGTTTCTTGTTGTTGTACAGCAAAATCAAAAGAAATCATATTCACATTCATGCTGTCTCGTTTCCAAATTACTAAAAATGTTACATGTTATGTCAGAATGGATGAAGCTATTCATGATATATATATATATATATATATATATATATATATATATATATATATACATTATCATTATTATATCAGTTTTGGATTTATCGAGTAATATCTGCTATTTCATTAATATTATTAATATCTCTTTCTATGGAGCGTATGAATCCCTTAGAAATCGAAGAGCATATTTCTTTGTTTTTATAACGAAGTTTGTTTTTATCATTGGTAGGCCCTATATTCTCATTCAAAAATACTCTGGCTATATATTAAGAAAATATCAAAAGACGTATCTGCAGCCAATTCTCTTGAGTGTTCGTGGATCTAATTAACTTCTAAAAATTCAACATCATCTTCCATTTATAACAGGTAATAACAAGTAATTTCTTATATAGCACTACATTTAATTACAAACTGGGCAGAGCGCTGCTGCTCTCTCCATGATAATGTTAGAGAAAATAGAAAATAGAAAAGGTACAAAAAGTACAATACAATAAAGTGCAATGCCATTTTCTGTATTACTTGGGTTTTGCCTTTTGTTACTCACCTTGGGCAACGGTAGGGTTATAATAATGTATGTGTGCAGATGGGACCAAACTGGGGCGGGCCTGATTGGGGCCAAATTGTCAAAGTTGTTTCTTCTTCTGGAAACCAAATGCTCAAACCGTAGTCACCAATTTGGCAGGCATTATCACTACGGTAATGGTATGTAAAATATATATCTATTATACAAAGGGTCCAGTACCTCCTAATTAAATAATCTTAAAAACACACACACACAAAACACACACACACACACAAAAAAAAAAACAACAAAAAACACGGTATTTTGTAAAAAGCAAAAAATTATCTATGGAAGTAAATACATTAATGAATGTAATTTGAAGGATATCTATCACCGCCTTCATGGTGGAGGGAACCGAATTTGGGACCAGATATTACATGGTCAAAAATATTGTCTAGATATTTGACAACTGTCGTAACTAGTGTGATAAAATACAAATGGACGGTATGCTCCCCACCCGGCTGTCAAAGCTGGCCCCTATCAGCAAGTTTGCTGTGTTCTCAGACAATAGTCTGTAAGACTGCGTTCGAGGTGAACTTGCGGTACTCAGGTGAGCGATATACGCCTGGATCTCTTGTTCAGTACTCTGTTCGATACCAACTGCTGTGAAATTGGAAAAATGAACAGATGGTCAGATTCGTCATAGTTAAAGGGTGTGTACAGTTCTGGTTGAGGTGAGGATTTAGCCTTTAACGTTTTGCGAGATATTCAGAAATCACTCTATGAGATGTCAAAGAGCATGCAGTTCTAAGGGGTATCAAAAGTCTATTCGATGAAAATCGGTTTTGAAATGGCTGAGATTTTAAAAAACAAAGTGAAACAAAGAGATCTTAATAAAGTTGTGGCATGTCGCCTTTTATTATCAGCACTTTTTTGGATATCTCAGCCATTTGAAAACCAATTTTCATCAAATAAACATTGAATCCTTCTTAAAATTACATGCTCTTTCATATTTCATAAGAGGCTTTTCATTATCTCACTTAGGAATGTTCAAAACATGAATCTCCTACTCAACCAGTACTGTACAGTCCCTTTAAACTACACCATTGGTGAAAATCATATGCATCATTAGTTGGAAAGATTTTGTGTCTAGCAGAGTTGTAGATGTCTTAATCATTCTTACAGTTGGATTTCTTTTTTTTTCTTACATATTAGAGTGCGAAGCAAATTAAATAAGTGTAATAATTTCAAAGCGAATTTTTGCAGTTACTCAAGATGATTTAAAGTTACAAACTTTCGTGATCTGTAACTACCGACTGTGTTTATTCTTATATCTGTTATAAATGATTTCTTCCAACATTTATCCAATATATCCTTTAGAGCTTTCAATATAAAGATTGGTTTAATTGATAAATTCGTCCTGCACTGGACATGTTTCGAACACCGGATTCTATGTCTACAAGTCCAGAGGCTCAATTTATTGCTCGACTATAATTTACGTCATGGCTGTATTGATGACACTGACCACAACGCAATGAAATGGACCGTTACTATAAGCATATTATGTTTGAGCACCTCATACTGCAAAGTTTTGTTTTGAAATCATTCCTTCGAAAATGCAATTCCTTTCAATGCAACTGCATTTCCTTTGACAAAGAAGAGACTTGTTTTTACTTCTGGTTATTAAAGGCCTCCTCTAGAGTAGGAAAATACCTTGCTGCTCAAGTAATTCTCATTTGTTGTCATGATTTTGTTTTCACAGTGTTTTTTTTTTCATGGTAATATTGATAAAAGTGACTGTGTGAAGAAGGGAGAGAAGGAAAGAGAGAGACAGACGAGTAACGTTCCTTGTTGTTTGTTGTTTGTTTGTTTTTCATCTCCATCTGAGAAAGATGGCTGGATAGCCCATATTCAGCTACGTTAAGCTGGTCTTCCATGGGGTCCAGTTGGATGTGAGGTAAGACCACTTCACCGGGTTAAACACCCTGCTCCTTGAGATTACTGAATGAAGCGGTATCTTTTACGTGCATGAGTTGTTACTCTCTCATACACAGGACCTCCATCTTATGTCCTATCCGAGGGACAGAGTGGTTTGCCTCTCATTGCTAGAGGGGACGGTATGTTTACACACAACATTGCTCGGTCCAGACTCGGGTTCGATCCCGGGCCCTTAGGATCGTGAGGCAGGCGCGCTACCGACTGAGCCAACTCACCGCCCTTTTGCGGGACTTTTTCGGGACTTTGTGAGATCATCGTGTGTCACTTGTCTTTGAATTGATGCATTGTCATTGTGTGGTTGGTGTTGGGGCGTTGTCAGCATGAAGTATCATCAAGGAATATGATACGATTGTCGTTGTGTTGTTTGGATGCACTGCTGATTGGACCTTACAATTTAAAATTTCTTGAGATGAAAAATAAAGAATACATGAACACAGAACATTAACCTTAAAAAATCATAATTACACTACATATGCAAGACTTCATGGGTTGTGTATGCCCTTTCTCCTTTCTTATTTCCTCGTTGATTGCACGACTAGGAACTTGGTCGCCTGGAAATGAAATGGAATGCTCCAAACAAGTCCATCAGGACTATCACATGACTATCGCATGAGTTTGAATGGAAATACAATGCTCGCATTTGGAAAGTGAACTCCCAAACGTGAATTTGAATTGAAGCAAAGCTTGGGTTTTTTTTTGTGTTTTTGTTTGTGGGACCTTCCATTTCGATTCCTATCATTACCATATTGTTACTATGTATATGTATATATTAAAATAATACAATCATGTTTTCTTTATTTTGTTACTCATTATCACATGTATCTTACTAATTTCTGATATTGCAATTATTGCAAATATGTTCTGCTTATACATTATATATAATATTCTCTGTTTATTTGAATGGTAATAAAAATAAATTTAAACTTTGAAGTTTCAACAACCACATACACATACACACATACACACACACACATACACACACAAACACGCACGCACAAAACCACTAAGGGCGCTATTTACCACAATATAAATATATTACCAGGAAAATGTTATGCCAAATCGTGTTTCCCTATTAGTAGCCTATCTACAATATTTATGTCTTCATTATCTGACAAATCTCTTTCATTATCACAGTTGTAATAAAAGAAGAGCAATTCAAACGTCACTGCATGATATGATTTGAATTTCACAAGCTTACCAAATGAGGGCGTTATTCGATCTCTACAATATAAAGAAATAAGCAGGAGCTGCTTTTTCAGTACTATGTCCTTGGAATTTCCCCTATGATTCTTATATCATTTCTGCACAGAGTTGGATCACCTCAAAATTCATTTGCCACTACATTTGAGTTTTCTTGAGGTCATGAACCAAATAGGGAACCATTCAGTATGATATGAAGAATAGATTAAAGATATCTGAAACTCTATTTTTAACGACTTTTTTGTCACATGAAAAATAACGGAAATAAGGAGAAGACAATTTTAGGGCAATATTCACAAACATAATTACCTTATATTTGGTCCACTCTTAAACTGTTCAACTAATTTGGGAAAAAAAAAGCAAAATCAGCTGACGTGGTTGTCATTTAATGGTTACAATGCATCTAAACCAGCCATATTAGACATAGGTTAATCATGATATAACACAAAAAATTATGTCCGCAATAAAATTTTGGGAAAGTCACCAAAAGTGGCTGAAATTGAAAAAACAGGTGTATAAGAGTGGCAATATTGGACATAGGTTAATCATAATATAACACAAAAAATTATGTCCGCAATAAAGTTTGGGAAAGTCACCGAAAGTGGCTGAAATTGAAACAGGTGTATAAGAGTGGCAAATGAATATGGCGATGGGGCAAGGGGCGCAATATGTCCCCCTCCCCCTCCTCATAAGGTTAAAGAAAATAATGTTTGGCACTGAACAGAATGACAACAAGGCCTACAGCTGTTACGCACGTGGCATGACGAATGTAACAGAGTTTCTTTTCTTTTTTAATGATGTGGACATGGAACGTGCAGGCCGTAACTGTTGTGGTTGCATAAATTTTTCATTAACAACGATGCCATAATACTGAATACTTCCTTTCTTTTCAACCTTGTCGCTCTTTATGTTGTTTGACAAGAAAGTGAATAAATCATTATTCCCGAAAACGAGTCGACTGGTAACATTTTCTCCAAGTAAACTTCCTCTTTGACTAGATTTGTGTGGTAGGTGTAATATCTTTAGTTAGAATATATATGATGTCCTTGGGTATTTAATGACAAAGCATGTTATTTCAAAGCTATTCGCATCATACTTCCCAGTTGCAGAAAATATAATTAACAAACTGAACAGACAGTGATGAAAAAAGTCCAATTACGACTATTTGCATTTGTTGAAAAAAATAATGATTACTAGTAATTAATGATTAACTAATTAAGGAATATCTGTGTGGGTCTATACTGACTTAGATTTATAGAATGCAGAGCGACTACAATTGTCAATGACGTAGTTCTGATCTTAAAAAATGTCATGCGATTATAGGAATAGCTGCTGTCACTGCTGGCGTCACTGGGTTTAATCACAATAGTCTAATAATAAAGGTAAGGTAGGTTTACCGAGACTGAGCTGTTGTTTAAAGGTAATCTACAAAGTGAATAGTGAATTAATGAATGATTATCATTGTTTCATGATAACCATGTTTTTTTTTTTTCTTGGGAATTCAGTTTAGTGAGATTCAGAGAACAACCGCATGTCCCCGTTTTTATGAAAGGATTGATGATTTCAATCTAAAATATCGGCAATGAAAATAGCCAATCTGGCTTGAGAATTTAGGTTGTTTCGCCTGCAACAATCCTAAAAAGAAAGATTTACACACACACACACACACACGCACACACACACACACACACACACAATGTGAAGGGACACATCCGCATATTTTTTTTTTTTACCTCCATATAATCTGGTGTATGTATATTTTTCTTTATTTTACAGTAGTAAGTAAAAAGTTTTCAATAATGTTTGTTACGAGGGAGATATCAACTCTAGGGATTTATGATGTACAGTGAAATCACTGAAATCACAATGACACATGGACACAAGTAAGTAAACACATTAATCTCACAACACAATATTCATCTTTGACAGTACCTTTAAAACCAAGATATTCTCTTTACCACCCATAAGCATCGATTTTTCTGACTGAACAAATATAAACAAATCTAGGGCAAAAAAAAAAAAAAACACACAAGAAAAAAGAACCCGGAAAGGGGCAATATTGTAACGGCTGCAAAAACAAACAAACAAAAAAAAAAACAACAAAAAAAAAAACAGCAACAACAACAACAACAAACCGACATTATACATTTACCTCAGACATTAGAATGAGATCTTCACTCCGTGTATTCCACAGTCGAGAATTTTAAAAAAGATTTTTTTTTTTTTTTTTTTTTTTTTTTTTTTTTTTTTTTTTTTTTTTTTAGTAGGACATTCCTTTAACGTCGTAAAGTTTTTGAATACCCGGACTTCAAACTGCTGTTTAATTTACATGTCGCCGACGCAATATCGCTGCTAAAACATAAACTACATTTAGTGGTGAGTATGATATAAAGTGAACCTAGCGTTTCAGCTCACAAAGTGTTTTTCACGCACATGATATCACGTGTTTCATATTATCTCTAGAATACTGTAAGAGGCAGAAGAAAGAAAATTCAGTTCTGGAAGCGAAACATCGCAAAGCGCGCTACTGACAAAGGATGAAGTAAGTCTGCACTGCACAACTGCCACAACATGTTATGCTTTGTCTAATACTCTCTAAATTCCTTAGATTGAGATGAAATTCAAAATTAGATTGAAAATCTCAACCTGATAGATAAGAAGTCAAATATTTTTCTCAGTCTAATGATATGTTTGTTCCTAACCACAATTTTATAGAATATGACGGACGAGAAATGTATTAAAGAGAAACATGCATCTCTAAATCCGAATTTTGTTTCATTCTCAGACCATTTAATCTTCCTCATAACTATCCCTTTGTAATAACGCCATCAAATTTAATATTCTGATTATAAACGAACCGTGTTTCTTTTTCGGACTTATCAATATGTAGGTATAAAGGGAGTTTGTGTATTTTGGAGTAATGAACCAATGCAATAACAAAAATCCCCCTACGATTGCGTAAGGCAATACAAGGGTATGTCTTCAGAAATAAAAAATCTATCTTGTTCAAGTGGGTCTTGTCTGGGCCTGAGTAATAGTTATGATGTTCTTCAACACTACACAAATAGGTCAATAGATTCTTTTATGGCTTTAAGTGACGTTTGGATGGCATTGTTATCATTTTTGTTTCTTTTTATGCGTTTTCAGAGATATGACGCTACTTTGGATAGCCGTGCTTTTGCCATTGAGTAAGTATTCATCAAAGAGAACTTGCAAATTCTGTCAACAAAGTTTACAAATAGTACATTAGGGGGATAACATTTCATGCATAAGCTTCTTTCCAATAACAAAATGAATCCACTTACATTTATGTTGGACCGACAATCTCCGCAGAATCGTATCGTATGTAACATTGTTCTCACTATATCATTTACAGGAGAGTGCATGTCCGTTGGAAGCCCATAATGAATATAGCAATATTGTGGATGTGAATCGTATTTTTTTTCCTTTTTTACATGATGATAACCAGGAGACGTCAGGAATTCTTGTTGTATACAGAAATTGTCTCCAATTTTCTGTTCTGAAACACGAACAGACAGTCTAACAATCAAACAACAGAACTCTTTTTTTTTGTTTTGTTTTGTTTCGTTTGTTTGTTTGTTTGTTTGTTAGGTTTCATTTGTTAATGCATCGGATGATTACTATGCCTTACTTGTATGCCATGGTGAGTATTTTACATTTTTGTCAATATTTGATTCCTTAGGTGCAATCATGTTATTCGGATGATATTCTAGTGTTGTGTGACATGACTGCGTAAGTTTAAAAAGAGAAATGAAAAAACAAACGAAAGACGTAAAATATATTTCGATGAACCTGCAACAGGGTTTGCTATTAGCAAATGCCAAAATATGGAATTCTATATCGGTTTTTCATCAAAATAACAGACTCTACTAATAGACACTATCATGAATGATACACATACAACATTCATTTGGTAGGATAGCCTAACTCTACAATGCCAACATATAGCCTCGCTCTTTTACAGAGGTGTCCAGGTGTGAAATATATACATTTCATGGTATACCATAAAACAAAATGAAATGATTAAATGACCTATCAACGTATTAACAAGGAAAGTCTTCATAAAAATCTTCTCTTCGACCCTATTTAAAAATGTATGTTTCCAATTTGTATAGTTTTTTATGACTGGAATCTAATATGACATCGATACCCTCAAAATATACACTGTATGTTTAATAATAATAATAATATTGTAAACGGATTTTGAATTTGCTTCTTTCACACTCACCCACTTTTAACAAACCTTTTCGATGTGTCTATTCTGAGTAACACTCAACAACATCTCAGCGTTTTATTGATACAATAAGTTGCATTGACTTGAAGTTGATTATGGCAGCACGGGACGATCGTATCCACACCAACGCTTTTCCAGTTTAATCTGTATTCAGTACCATAAGCCTGAACTTATTTCTACACAATATCCATCGAGGAATCTGTTTCAAAACTTCAATTCATCTATGTTTCAACCCGGGGTGTCAATATCAGACATGGTGTTACAACAGCATCAGGAGATACAAACTCATATACAATATCGCACATGAAAAAAATAAAGCGAGGAGATGGGTTGTTTTTATATAGTCATGTATGATGTATAACCCCAGAGAACAACAGAACTGATGGTTCGTCTTTCGTTCGTCTTTCGAATAGTTTCTTAGCTAACAAGTATTGTTTTATAAAATGGCTCCGGATGACCTCCCGTTCGGTAAAATCCGAACACATGATGGGGGAAAAGGTTGAATTGCATAAATTCACGACCCCTTTTTATAAAATAAATGATGCACAGTCCTACTTCGTGGATCGGTAAGAATTGGATCCTCTCGTTTAACTTTGGAAACAGTCTAAAACCCCAAAGTTAAACTCATGCATCTAATTCTCTCGGATCCACTCTGCCCTGTTCCTAATTTGTATACTGAAAGACACTAATCCTCTTTTAAATCATCACAGTTCATGGCGAATTGCAAGAGTATTAGAATCTGATTTTTCTCTCCTATATTGAAGATGCTGAATACGAATCTGCTTGCTGCCGAATTCTTATGAATACGACTTTGGCCATGAAAAGAGATAGCTTCTTTAAAAACAAAAATAACAAAATAACACATATTCTAGTTATCCAATATAATATGATTGTAGCTTAACAAAACCATAAATCATGAACTTCATAAAAAATAATTACTATTGTGTCCTTACCTTGAGTAAAAAAACACACATAGAAATCATGTGTATTGAATTGTCACAAAAGTGTCGCTGTCATGTGTCTGTCTGCTTCATTTCGTATCGAAAGCTTTTTAACAGGGAAGAGGTTGAGACGAAAATTTAAAGATTTTTTTTTTTTTTTGATTTACAGATGAATATGGTATCTATTTGTACCATCTTACCTTTTTTTAATGAATGTTTTCAGGCAGGAATATTAGTAAGAAACTATCCTATTTCAAAGTTGACATGAATGAGTAGATTAAGAATGAAAACGAAATGGTAATTTCAATTAAAATGGGATGTGATAATGCTTCATATTGCGTATAAAAACTTCAAATTGTTTGAGCGCAGATTTCTCCGATTTCGATAACTCTGACTTATCTCTCGATTTTATACATTTTTTAACGTCCCCTGAGTATACCGGTAATGCTATGACCATATTATATGTGGTGACGTACGTTTAAATTGATTAGAAATTTGTTTTGTTTGTTCGGTTAATGAATTGTGATTGCTCAAACTGGAGTTTGGGCTAAATACGCTCTGACAGAGGGAACTTATCAAGGCCACCAAGGATTAATGCGACCATCTCCAGCAAAACATGGCGGCTGTGATGACGTCATAAAAGATGGAAGACGAGTTGCACAATTGCTGAAGCACGAGATCGACCGAAGCAGGGCCTACATGGCGCCTGAAGGACTTATCCCCGTCGTAAGACTAGTATGCAAGGTTCCAGGTAAAGCCGTGTGATGGAGGGTGCAATTCATGAAACCGAAACTCAAGAGTCATCCAGCCCACGAGTCATACGGCCCATGAGTTCGACACTCTAAGCTAACAAGGCCCGCGAGACCGACGCACTAAGCCCCGTGTTGCATCTGTCGAACTCTTGGCTGTTCTTCACCTATACAGTGTCGAACTCATAGGTTGTATGACTCGTGAGCTGTATGACTCATGGACCTGTTTTCAGTGTCGAACTCGTGGTCTGTATGACTCATGGGTGTCGGTCTCGTGGGATGACCACGTGATAGAACCCATTAACCGAGGGAAGGGAGTGGGAAAGCCCGGGGAGGGCGTTGAAGGAGACAGGGGAGTCATGACACTAATTTGGTCTAGTTTCAAGTTTGTTACAGCCGATACTGAGCGACACAGCTTTCATTTTTGTTTTTGTTTTTGCAACTGCTTGTGAGAATGCCGAAAGAAGCATAGTTATGATTTTTCGTGAGTGCATACTTTAATCACTGCTTCTCCAGGAACTGTAATGTGATCATGTAAGGGCAGAAAAACGCATAAATATAAAGTGACTTAAACACATCGACCACTAATGACAGAACTTATGACCTTACAAAGTCCTTCACCAGGTCGTGCCTTATTGCCACAAAGGATGTGGGTGAGAAGGAGTCATGAATTGAATTAGAAACCAATCATTTTTGGACTGGGATAGACAATTATTGCAGGTGGAAAGTGGCAAATTCTCTTTACAAAATATTTTGGAAGATCGCAACTGCTGGTATATTATACATGTATCTTAACAAAGAGATCTTTCACACACGTGTCACATCGTCACTCATCTGATTGGATACAAAATCATATACTTTTTTATTCAATAAGTCATAATTCTTTTCAAAGTTAAAGGAATGATCTATAGTTAAGGAAATGTGATATTGTGTAGGCAGATGAAGTCATGAAAACATAATGATTGATATTACTATACTTAGAGAGAGAGAGAGAGAGAGAGAGAGCGCATGTATGCAGTCATATTTCTTTCCATTCATTATTATGTCTTGAGTACTTTGCCTATAAAATTATGACTAGATAGCATAACACGTCCTTAGACAAGATATTGTGCTCAGCTAATAATGGTTGTGTATTGATTTCTGATTGGTCAGTCAAGCCAATGATGGCTTCCCCTAAGCCAGTCAGGATGGACGATAGATAAAACGTACATATACGCCTAGGTCCGTTTGCAAGAATGTATTTGGATTCAGACCCTTTTGAAATTATGTACATGACATGTAGTTACATCAAATTTATGTGTGCATAAAGCTGTTTATTATATTTATGCATGTTTAACAATAATTATGCAAGATATATACACACGCGTATAGGGATATATAGTTACATATATAAGCATATAACGATATCTATTCATTATATCTTCGTGATATTTTCCTCAGACTGCTTTTCGTCGCCTTGCCCAGTCGATTTGCAATGCGTCGGTGGAGACAGTCTCAAGCTTTCAATGTAAGTGTCTTACCATACTTGTATAGGTGTCAGTTTACCGTCAGTGATGACGGTTAATACGCCTTATGCTTTTCATTTCTTTTACACCATTTTGGCATTGAAAAGCGATGTTAATTCATAAGATTAAGGAATCACGAGTTTCACTGTCCACATCATCATCTTGAATATTATTATACTGTCATCATTGTCAACATTACATCGGAAAATAGTATGCATCATTTCCTCGCACGATTCTGATTCTAAATTGCAAAATTTATTCGAGAACAGAGTTTAGAGGATATAAGTCAGTTTGTCTATTTGATAAAGTGCGTAGTGATAGTACTTGGTCATAATGCTCTATCAGTGCTATTACTTCCATATTCATGATGGGCTTAAAACAAAATGTGACGAAATTTTCACTTTTAAAAGGGGTTCTAAGGGGAAAAAGAATTAGTTAAATAATTGCGATTGATCAGTGATGATTTCATCTGTAATACAAACTACGTATTTGGGAAAGTCTTATTGTTGAAAATGGGGATAAGGTGGGATATCAAAATATCAAGATATATCATTTTGTTGACTTACATTGTGTTCATGCTTTGAGCTTCATATGAATCGGCCCAACGTGGAATACCTCATAAATCAATTGAAGATAAGATAGAAATTGCTTGCAATTTGTTGTGGAGAACTTCGTGCGACATGATTCTGTTGAAGATATGCTTGTTGAACTTGTGTTCATTTTTCGTTACGTGACGGATCCAGGAGGAGCGCACCGGGCCCACCCCTTTATTTTTTGTTAAAACAAAATAAATATGAAGGGGAAAAATTTGAGGGGGGGGGGGTATCAATATGCGCCCTCTCTATACGAAATTCCGTGATCCGCCCCTGGTTTTGCGATGACGAGGTGTTGTTATAATCACCCCTTTGAATGAGTTGCATGTCGGGATGACGTACAGGGTAGGCCTATACCAATCGGCATCATAGGATATCAACGGCTTCCATGTGTGATTGCTCATTTAATTCCCAAAAGGTGTTCCACCTGAAAAAGGTATCGTTCATGGAGGGAAAGAGAGAGATGTTCGCCTAATCGGCAGCCATGACAAACGGGAAGGTGCAGTGGAAGTAAAGATAAATGGCGCCGCTGATCAAACTGCTTGGTTTCCGCTTCCCGCTTCAGAGTGGGACTTGTTCCAAGCCTCTGTCCTCTGTAGAGAGTTGGGCTATCCAGGCGCCGTTGCTGCTCACGCTACGCTGGGGAATCAGAACTCTGCGTTTCGCACTTCGGTTGGACCAGCACCGTTTCATTTTCGGTGTAATGGAGACGAATCAAGAATGGATGATTGTTCCCAAGTCTCATCTTTTGTCGAAGACTTCGGCAATCAGCCAAGCTCTGATGACGTTGATGGATGGTTTGCCTACGCCTCCTGCTGTCCAAGTAAGAATATTGATTATACTTTCCTGAATGTGTGTTCTGGATGGCACATCTGCAGTGTACAGGATTCGTTTTTGGAGACATAATTATGAACTTCTATTCGTTGATATAATAAAGATGATAATGATATTGAAAATTTATATAACGCTTTATACACACATGTTTCAAAGCGCTTTACAATTATCAAAAGAAAAAAAAACAAATCAATTACGAACATAAAAAAAAAAATCACAATACATTATCAACAGAACTGTTCTTAAGATTCATTGATCTTATATTTACGAGATATAATATGGCAATTATAAACTTGTATTCATTACTACACATCCCATGAAGAGTTAGAGTAAGCCAGGTTGGACCGCCTGGCTCCGGAAAGAGGCCATCCTCCTCAACTCACCTGGTGTTATACCAAAAACAGTGCCGATACATTAATAACCTAGTTTTACATAAAAGTCATTCAGCATTATGAAAAAAGGAAATACAAATCTCATAATAAGGCACAGTAAAAATAACAACAAAAGTTTAAGCAACCATCTCATTATAAGAAGGCCCTACCAAATTAACATTCGTGTGACTTTCAATCTTTCTATAGCTCTACTGAAATATCAAAGGGCAATTTGTTTATACACGGCGAAACTGAGAGAAACCAACATTTATCGATGTATGGCTTTGCCAAGTAGTTTCCGTGTGCGTGTGTCTGTCTGTCTGTGTGTGTGTGTGTGTGGAGAGAGAGAGAGAGAGAGAGAGAGAGAAGGCGGTGTTTAGTTTGCAGGCACTGAGGCACAAACCATTGTTGGTCGTAAAAGAGTCTGCGCCAAGACTACTACATGCACCCAGGGCCTATGGGACAGTGCCTGTGGTAAATGAAGTAGCCTTGCCGCAGACTCCTTAATGACCAACAAGGGTTTGTGCCTGCAAACTATATCATGTTCAGCGGTGTAATGTTCGCGTGAGGGATCTCGAACACTGTCGTCGCTCTCCCCCGCCCCCTTCCGCGGAGGGGAAAAACATACACGAACATGTAAGGGATCATTCCAGTGTTTGCTGATTGTTATTGAATAATCAGATATTACGAGGCTCTACAGGGTTGACATTTAAGAATAAGTCCACCTTCATTTACATAAGAATTGAGAGAATGCAGCAATACTAGTAGAACACATTAGTGAAAGTTTGAGGAAAATTGGACAATCCGTTCAAATGTTACGATTTTTTAAAGTATTTGCGCAGTCACTGCTTGATGAGGCTTTCTAAAAGAGAGAAGTTGACTGTTCTTTTGCTATGCGAGAAAATGGAAATATGTTGAATTTTCTTTATTCTTTCTTAATATCGTTGTACAGATGTGACATAAAAAGTTATAGTAGTCTTTTCATCCAGCCGTGAGTGAGCAAAAACTTGCACCTGTCCACTTCTCCCATATTATTTTTAATGACAGACGCCACCGTTTGGCCATCGTCGGAGAAGGTTAAGGATTTCGATGACATTAAGAAGGCACCCTACAAGAAACAATATTATTGCGACGAGGACCAGAAAAAAATGCAAGGGACTGCATCCAGGAACGCAAGTCTCCCGAAAAGGCAAATTTTCCCGCACGAGGGCGATCATTGTAAGCAAGCATGGAACAACCTTTGTCTCTCCTGTGCAGTTATGTAAAAAAAAGAAAGAAAGAAAAAACAAACAACAACAACAATTCACGCAACAAAGTGCATCAAAGTGTTTATTAGTTTTGCATACAAGCAAATGTCAGTTTCAGAGGGGCAGAGAGAGAGGGAGAGAGAGAGAAAAAAAAATAAAGACTGAGGGTTGACTTAGATTTCAAGATTAAAGGGGTGGTATAGTTTTGGTTGAGGTTGGGCTTCAGGTTTCCAACTTTTGTTTTACCTAATGAGAAACTTTTTATAAAATAATAAAGAGAAAACAAATCTAAGACAAATTAAAGGTTTATTTAATTAAAATTGTGTTTGAAATGTCCGATAAAATATCCAAGAACGAAGAGGTCCTGATAAAAAGTGGGACCCATCCTTTATTAGGGCTACTTTGCTCTACTACAATCATGTTTGACTATCTCAACCGTTTCTGAAACAATATTCATCAAATAAGATTTGAATAAAATATCATGCTCTTTAGCATTTCATAAAACGGGTTTTCTAATTATGTCACAACAAGCTAAAACCTGCATCAAATCTCCTCCGAAACTATAATATACCATCCCTTTAGATCTCATATTTTCATTTAGGATGTTCATTGATTTGGTGGTATGATACACTTCAGGCACGTTATTCTGACCTTATTGTTTGTACTATTATAAAAATCTAAGATCATCGGAATTGAAATTGCTTATCGAGTTTGCACATTACAATTTTGTGCGAGGAACTTGATATACCATATATTTTTGAATGCTTGTGCATGTCTGTGCACTCTGGGGTTGTCGGAAAAATTTGCTCTCAGCCAATCAGATGCAAGGATTTCAGTAGCTTGTAACAGTTTGTCAGAAAAAATATCCGACCAAAACTTCAAAACTTCATGAAATGCCCCCCTTGATCTATCTTTGAGAAAGTATGATTTACGTACAGATTACAGTTCATAAGTTCGCAGTTAACAGCACGTGATGTGAGGAACATTTTCCCCCGGGTAAATCGATCAAAAGAAAGCATTGTTTCAATATGCACTTTTGACATTTTTTTTTTATTTTTTTATTTCATTTTTGCTGGAGCAATCATGACTTGTGTACCTTCGCCAAGGGGGAAGGTTATGCTTTCATTACCGATGGTTTGTTTGTTTGTCCGTGTGCAAAATAACTCAAAAAATAGTCAACGGATTTGAATGTAACTTACAGGAAATGTTGAGAATGACACAAGTAACAAATGATTTAAATTTTGTAGTGATTTGACAATTTGGGGGGAATTTATGTAGGATTTTTTAATACTTTGACAGGTAGAGTCAACTCATTTTTGAGGTTTTCAAACGCGCACTGAAGTGCGTGCTCTAGTCAGCTATAGTTCAGTTCAGTTCAGTTCAGTTCAGTTTTTATTTCTGCATTTCAAAATCAATACAAATCCACAAATCAACAAAATACTTACATAGTCATTTACACAGCTAATATTCGTAACGTTTGGATCTTACATACATTTTTTTTTTCAAGAACGAATATCATATATGAAAGGAAGCAATAGGAAATGATAAAAATGAAATGCAGGGGACCATCATCATAAGCTAAGCTTGACGAGGAAGATGGCCCCAGGTAAAGAGATACATAAAGAAAATCTTGCCACTCACTGAGTGGGGGGTAATTGTGCAAAGGGCACAACGAAGAGATACATAAAGAAAATCTTGCCACTCACTGAGTGGGAAGTAATTGTGCGAAGGGCGTGCGGTGCAGTGCGGTGTGCATTGTGTTGGGATGAATCTTGGTTTGTACGTTGAGTGTTATTTTGTGTATCAGTGTGATGAGGTGAATATTACTTCAGTTATGGCCGTGAACTCATTGTTTAGGGTGTTTGTTGACCAGGTGGTATGAATATTTTTATGTGTCAGAAGTATACTGGATTATGAGGGTGTTTTTTAGTTCTCGTTTAAAAATGTTCAACGACGTACGTTGTTTTAAATTAGGGGGTAAAGAATTCCAAATATCTGGTCCATTGTGCTTTAAAGATTTTTGAGCTAAAATGATTCTGGGGTTTTCGAGATGGTAATCGGACGACTGACGTGTTGGATATGAATGAACGGTGAAATTTGGAGTGAAGAAGCCATCAAAAATTTTTGGAAGACAATTAAATGTATATTTATACATAAAAACAGCAGTTTGAAAGGTGTGAAGATCCTCAATTTTCAATGTTTTTAGTTGATGAAATAGGGGATTGGATGGGGATAAATAACGGGAATTGGTAATCAAACGTACAGCACGTTTTTGGAGAGTAAGAATTGGATTAATTTTAGTTGAGCCACAGTTTCCCCAAACGATATTGCAGTATGTGATATGTGGTAAGATCAATGCATTGTATAGAATAGTCAGGGAATTTTGAGAAATGAAGTTTTTCAGTCGATATAAAATTCCTACAGTTCTTGAGACAGACGTGTGGATATTATGAATGTGATCGTTCCAAGTTAAACTCGAGTCAATCGTGATTTCTAAAAATTTAGTAGATCTTACTTCAGTTAAAGATAATCCATCAATATTGATATTATAACTGCTGTTAATGTTCTGTGAAGCAGTAGGTTTGAAACGTATAAAATTTGTTTTAGAGACATTAAGAGATAATTTATTACATATAAACCATCGGGAGACTTTGTCTATTTCCGTGTTCAGAGTATTAAACAGTGTTTCGAGGTTCTCATGGGAGTAAAAAATATTAGTATCATCCGCAAAAAGTATAAATTTAAGAGTTTTTGATGTATTTATTATATCATTAATATATACAAGGAACAGTAGGGGGCCAAGAATTGATCCCTGGGGAACACCACATACAATATTAGAATTCGGAGATTTAGATGACTTAAATAGTACATATTGCTTTCTGTTGGATAAATAATCAATAATCCAAGAAAGTGCTAAACCACGAATACCATATCTTTTTGATTTGTAAATTAATATATCATGATCTATGGTATCAAAAGCCTTTGATAAATCCATGAAAATTCCTATAAAATGTTTTTTATTTGCAAAAGATTCAGTAATCTTATCTAACAATTGAATTATAGCTAAATCGGTGGAATGGCCCTTTCTAAATCCAAACTGATTAGGTATAAGTAGGTCATTTACATGAAGAAAAATGTACAGGCGTTTATGAATAATTTTTTCCAGAATTTTAGAAGTACTAGGTAATAACGATATTGGTCTATAATTTGTTAAAAGAGAAGGGTCGTCTTTTCTTTTGAAAATTGGAACTACTTTCGCAATTTTTAATGAGTTCGGGCATATTCCAGAAGACAGTGAAAGATTGAAAATGTAAGATAAAGGTGTGGTTATTTGTTTGATGATTTTCTTCAGTATATAAACACTTATTTCATCATGGCCACTAGATCTACTTGGCTTTAATCTGTTAACAATCTCCAGTATTTCTTCCTCATCTGTTGGGGTAAAGAAAAGGGATTTGTCGCAGTTTGGTGGAAGAAATTCAGTAAAGTTTGAATGAACATGTTTGTTTTTTTATTTTTGAAGCTAATTGGGGGCCAATATTTACGAAGTATGAGTTAAAAGCATCAGATATTTCATCAGGGTTTATGAGTTCTTTGTTGTCATTATAAAAAACGGACGATGTTTCTTTATTATTTTTACCTGTTATTTCATATATAGTTTCCCATAAACCATTTACTTTATCCTTTTGGTTATCAAACTTATCGGAATAATACATCTTACGAGAAATACGAATCAAATTACTGAGTATATTTCTATACTTTTTGTAATCTGTAAAATGTTTTGTATTGTGGGTAGTAATCGCCAGTTTATACAATCTATTACGGGTTTTTATTGAATTGATGATTCCCTTTGTAATCCAGGGATGTTTGTTCTTTCTGCGTGATTTTTTCTTAACTAAAGGAATGTTTTTTCGATAATAATATAAAAGTTTATCTAAGAAAATATCATAAGCTTTATCGGCGTTATTTTGAAGATACACTTCTTGCCATTCTTCCTTCACTAAATCAAGATTAAGTAATTCAATATTCTCGTCTGATTCTTTTCTGTACATTATCGGCCTGGGTTTTGAAATACTTTTGACGTTTTCAGAATAACGAAGAATAATGAATATCGGTAAATGATCAGATATATCATAATATAAGATACCATTAATGAATTTATTTACAGAAAAGTTATTAGAAAAAATATTATCCAACAAGGTTTTAGATGTTTGGGATATTCTTGTTGGGTTATCAATATGGGAATGGAAAGCATATGAAAAAAGAATAGTTTTTAATTTTACCGCTAAAGTATCTATTTTCGTCATGTCAATATTATAGTCGCCCATAATATAAATTTCCTTATTTTCTTGTGTAATCGTGTTGAGGCATTCATCAAAATTTTCTAAAAACATTTCGGTTTTATGATTTGGTGGCCTGTATATAACACCAATTATCTTATTTTTCATTTTATCATTAATGATTTCCACAAACAGGCTTTCACAACCTTCAATATCAATATCAGTTCTTATTTTTACTCGCAATTCGTTATATATATATAGGGCTACCCCTCCCCCTCTACCTCTCTTACGATCAGAGCGAAATATTTTATATCTATCAAGGCTAAACAAATTTGGAGACATGTGCCCTAGCCAAGTTTCAGTTATACCGATTGCGGAAAAGGGAAAATTTTGTAAAGAAAGAAGGAGTAATTCAAATGAATCAAAATTTTTGTTTAAGCTTCTAGCATTCCAGTGGAATAAGCTAAAATCTTTAATGGGGTTATAATTAGTGTCATCATTCCTATTTGTGGAATTGCTACAGGAATTATTAGCATGACTTGCAGTGGAATCAAGTGAAGATTGGAACATATTATTGAAATCCGAAATAGTGTAGTATTTACTGTGATTACTTATGATACCCTGGTCAGGATGATCGTTGTTATGAGTCATGAGGATTTGAGTGCAAAGTTGAGAATGGTTGTTCTGGGGCCATGTATTTTGTGTAGTACAACAATGTCTGTGCGTGAATGTAAATGTGAGTGTGTGCATGTGTGGGGGTGTGCAGTGCATGTGCGTTGATAATAACAATAATGATACTGATACATTTTTACGTTATACAATAGAACAAATGTTACATCATATAGTCTCGCTAAATTTATGTCTACAAAAGTAAATGGAATCCTCCTACACTTAACGTTGGTGAGGTAAATTCGTATGCGTAATATGAAATAACAATGATTATAAAAGAAGACAAGGCGCTTCTATGGTAATAACAGAAGTATAATTACTCCAATAATAGCATACGAACGAGGTGTTCTAACAGTTAAGGTAAAAAAAAAAAATTAGATTGGTTGTTTTACAGAGTCATGCTGACAAGCCCCTTCGAACGTCTATGCATTTACGTAGAGATAGTTTGTGAAGGTGAGACATGAAAGAGGAATGTACATCTGGAGAAAAATTCTTGTGTCAAACTACAATGAAAGGGTTCACAAGTTTACAAGAGTGCAAACGGAACATTCTTGAGTGATTTATAACTGTGCACAGACACAGTCTTGACAAAAATAAAGAATTTTTATGTTATACAATAGAACAAATGTTACATCATGTAGTCTCGCTAAATTTATGTCTACAAAGGTAAATGGAATCCTCCTACACTTAACGTTGGTGAGGTAAATTCGTATGCGTAATATGAAGTAACAATGATTATAAAAGAAGACAAGGCGCTTATATGGTAATAACAGAAATAGAATTACTCCAATAATAGTATACGAACGAGGTGTTCTAACAGTTAAGGTAAAAAAAATTAGATTGGTTGTTTAACAGAGTCATGCTGACAAGCCCCTTCGAACGTCTATGCATTTACGTAGAGATAGTTTGTGAAGGTGAGACATGAAGGAGGAATGTACATCTGGAGGAAAATTCTTGTGTCAAACTACAATGAAAGGGTTCACAAGTTTACAAGAGTGCAAACGGGACATTCTTGAGTGATTTATAACTGTGTACGGACACTGTCTTGACAAAAATAAAAAAAAAAATCATTCTGTATACATTATCTACTGGTAGTTTAGGAAAATCCAGACCAATTGAATTTGTCCCGATCGTCAAAAACATCAGCCGTTTGTTTATCTTATACAAAATTTTTAGAATCTGATTTAAATGTAAGCTGGTATGTTGTTTAATTCGTCAGAAGCGGAAATAAATAATACTCTGCTGATCAATAGTGCTCTATGGGGAAGAAGTTCAGTTTAAACAAAAACAAAAAAACAAAAACAAAACAAAACAAAACAAAACAAAAAAAACAAACCAAGATGTGGCCAACTGATGTCATTGTCAATATCAAGGTTGAAAGGTAAGTACAGTGTAGGTATAATCAGATACGCACGTAAATAGAAAGTCTTTCCGGTAATGCAGCGGCGCCGGCAGTTTATGATAGGAAGAGGCGCGCCATGCAGCTGTGGGCTTATGACGTAACAAAGGCTACTATAATAGAATTGGGAATTTTTCAGCATGTTATTGTATACATATGGGTGGAAATCACTGATCTCTACGAAAGAGCCCAAAGAGCTTTTCCTCAGTGGTGGAGAGGAGAAAAATCTCTTTGGGTAGAGGAAGATCATCGGTGGAAAGTAGCTGCTTGACGGAGGTCTGCGCTCTCAGAGTGCTTTTCTAGTTACAGTACTCTCCGCGTAATCGGGTATCGCTTAAACTGGTACTCCGTTTAAATGGAGCACCCGTTGCTCGTGACTGAGCAAGTGTTATTGAAAGGAATGTATAATGTGCCATGCAAGCACACTTGTTAAGCATACAGTGTAGGTGTTTGGTGCAGTGTAAAATGCATGTATAAATGCATACACATTGTGTGTGCCAATTTTGAATGAGACGTGTTCTTCTGTTAATCGGGTACTCCGCTTAATCGGGTAAGAAACACTCTGTCCGAGCCTACCCGATTATGCGGAGAGTACTGTATTTTTGTTTCCCTGCAGCAATATGCAAACAGAATCTTGTATCAAGAGTATACGGCATTGCAATTATCCGTGTTACTTAACGATTATTGCATACTTGTGTGTGTGTGTGTGTGTGAGAGAGAGAGAGAGAGAGAGAGAGTGTGTGTGTGTGTGTATGTGTGTGTGTAGGGGATGCATCCTACAAGCACTTCTTTTAGCATTTTCCCATTTTCAGAATGTCCGTATACTTAAGATATTCTGTAAACCTATCGTTAATTATGTTTTGTGATGAAAGTTATGTACTCAAATTCTGTAAAATATCTATTTGTTTTTATTGGAAATGGGAAAAATGAATGAATAAATGAATGACTGAATGAATTACTTTACTATGCTATTGTATTGTGCAGCAATCGTAATGTCGAAAACAAAAGCTACTAACAGTAACAAACTATAATTATAGATATGTGCATGTATCTATTATGTACAAAAAAAGTTACATTCATGAAAATTATGGATTGATTGTGTATGTTTCCATACATGAGGATTTGTGTGCTGTTTTTTTTTTTGTGTAATGATTTGTTTTCATATGTGCTCTACGGTATGTTTGTATAATATAAAGTAGGTACCTACTTACATTCCATCTTACCACGTTGATATGAGTCTGTCAAAAAAAGTCGTTTTGATTGTTTTTTTCTTTTCTTTTAACCGTTGTGTGAACGGTAGGTAGATGCAGAGAAGATGATCAGGGTAAAAGGGATCACTGTCTATTCACATAGACTGTGTAATGGCACCACATTTACACTGTCCTGCTCAAGCAACTCGGCCAGAATTCTCCACACTCTGAAATCATCGTGTAGCCATAACAGTCCAAAGGTGTGAAATGCTATTATATATATAGCGGGGGGGGGGGGGGATCGTTATCAATAAGCAAATTGCTTGACTTGGACACCGGCCTCTGAACATTATGCCTTGTAACATTACCATTTTTCAACTAAAGGAACGGAAAACACACACCACACACGTAGAACAAAACACGTAAATCTTTTAAGTATTTTAAATGTCATTTGACGTACTGTTATGTCCACATGTTAATAAAGCAATTAGTTAACGCAATATCATATATACATGTATGTACATATGAAGAGTTTGTTCACAAAAACCGATAAGTCCATATTTGCCAAATGGAGATATTTGCGATTAAAGGTCAGGAAAAATAAAGAGAAAAATAAGAAAATATTTGATTCCTTTGACCATAACTTCAAAAATGTACCTTTATGAAGGAACCAATACGTCATTTAAAAGGTATTATTTTGTACTTTATGACCGAGACAGTACTTCAAAATCTTCAAAAATGGACTTATCGATTTTTGCGAACAAACTCTTCATATATATAGGGATTATTATTAGTAGTAGTAGTGGGGTTTTTTTTTCTAGTCTGAACTTCTTAATTGCTCTCCCCATTCTCATTCACAAACACTGATTATTCGGGGCTGACAGCCAGACAAGCTTGCTTTTTATATTGTTTTATGTATAAATAGGTATACTTCTTGTACAATTCGAATTCGACTAGTTATTGGATTCTTTGTAATTAATGTGCATATTATATTTGTATATTCATTTGTTGGCTTATTGTTGACAAGGTACAAGAATTAGTTTTACTATCCTTGGCGTATAGCATTGATATACAATGATATATATATTATGAGAAGCATGAAACGAATTGAATATACTTATACAATATTTGCATATTCACATATACCATGTTAGACCCTTGATGGCGTTGATTATAAGGCAGGTATATATGAGCTCTGTGTTTGGAAAGTTTCGAAAAAGAAGAAGAACAACAACAACAACAAAAAACCCTTGCCGGTCCGCTTTGACATTGTCCTGTCTTGTTTTCTTTTGTTTTTAATGACGGGACGTGATATTCTCTTGGTGGCAAAACTACCCATTGCATAGTATACCTTTATCTAAAGATAATACACAAGATATTCGTGTTTGAAAAGTCCATGCGAACAAATGAGTAATTCACAACGTAGAGAGATCTAGGAGACTGTGAGAGCTAGGGAAAGGAGAGAAATATTGGAGAAAAAGAAATGATATTCGCATGGCTTGGATTTTTTTCTCCCGAATAATATTTATTTTCATCCACAGGTCTTCGTGGTTCCTAATGGAAGTGAGATGGAATATTTATTGTTCCGCTTTCCTTACGTCTTTGATCTCCGGTTTCTCTTCATCCCTTTGAGACCCACCGAAAGTTGTGATGAGTTGAAGTTTCGACCATTATGAGGTAATGCAGAATTGATTTAAACCTGCAATACTGCTCTCTGGAGATCTTAAACTCCACTAAATAGGGTAAATGATATTATACAGAATTCAGGCTGTTTAAAATCAGATCTTTCTTACTCTGAGTGTTATAATCTTCTGCTGTTTCATCATCTTCTGTTGTTTATGTCAAATACAGACTGTTTATGATATCTCTCTCTATATATGACTTTTCTGTACGCTTTCACCAGGAACAAAAGTATCCAATCAAATCAAATCAAACTATATCTTCACATGTTAAACAGAGAAAGAAAATGGCTGAGAAAAACATGCTTTTTAAGTGCAGCCTCCTTTTTAGTTTCTCTGCATACAGTAGTCTGTTTAAAAGTCACTTTCAGTGATAATGCAGGTATTTTTCCCACCTCAAACACACTTACACGCACACAGGTGTGCGCAGGGCGCACACACACGCACTCAAACACACAAATAATCGTTTAATCGTTGAATGGCTAAAAAAGAATGATGCTCATAACATAGGTATGATTAATTTTGTTTTGTTTTTTCGTTCATAAAGAATCAGAACAAAACGGACTATGCTCTGTGTACATCCAATAGGAAAGCTTTGACACGGTGACATTGTGGCCTAATTTGCCTACTGTACAGTTGCCACCGTTACAGCCAACTGTTAGGTGGTATCATATGAAAGAGATTTAATTCAATCGGTACACATTCTCTAAATAAGAGCACTCCGTATTTGCACCAACTCACATTATCCTGTAAACTCTGAATCGTTATTCTCTTAATTTAAAACCCTGAAATAAACGATATTCATACATTACAATGCGCAATTGCAATATACATGTACAAAATACGAATCGACACTCTCTCATCCTCATTCCACAACCTGTTCACTGTGAATCCCAGAGTCCACGCTTACCTAACTCGATATTCCAAAGATTATTACCCCTACAATCCCAAGATAATGATAGCTCAAAAGTCACTTAGACACCATGGACCAGATGTTTGGAATAATCTCCCTGAGCATATAAAGGCAACCACTAAATCATCTTCTTTTAAGGCATTTATGAAAAAATATATTTTGTCGAAATATAACAAAGATTGACATTACAAGAAATTGGTATTTTGTTTTCATGTTAGCTCATTAATAAGCAATTTATATAGGTAATTAGGATTCTGGTAACTTGCTGCATGAGTCTGTTTAAAATCATATTCGTGATCACAACAAAACTGATATTGAAAATGAAATATGTAACACGAACATGGCACACAAATACACTAAAAACAAACGCAATTATATATGTATTTCCACACTTTAAATTAGCATATTGTACGTCACGCCCTACAGCACAGCACAGCATAGCACTCACCTCAGCACAGTGTTTTACTAGTACTTTGTTAGCTATCATTCGGGAAAATATCCCTATTGAAAACAAATTAATCGAAAAATATTTTGAATTTTCCCAACTGTTCTCTTTAACCTTAGAAATTATCCCGACATTTTGGAGCTGAGTGTTGATTGTATTTTGTAGACACGTCCGTTACAATGTTATGTAAGTCAAATTTAAGGCAAATGACATTTCAACTATAGGAGGATAATGATATCAGAATGACACAGAATTTTTCTTTTAATATTTTTAAACAACACGGCTTGTTCTGACATAGTAATTACATCATTTTCGCAGCAGTGCCCACGTGATTTTCTCTTCAATATTTTGTCTATTTGTCAGTGTCTCTATTTTGCGATGGAGTCAGTGACCTGGTGAACTACCAGATTTCTTGTTTTTTTTCTTTCGTTTGAAGCTAGTTGTTCCGTGATGATTTTACCTCTTCATTGTCTGCTACATAGTCTTCCTCGCAGTCTTCTTCTACCTGTCTCCTCTTCTTCAAAATGTGCTTATTTTGATGACCACTACCATTCCACTTTTCATCTTTTCGTGTGACAAAATTGAAGCAGCATTACGGGTGCAACATTGCAAAGCAGAGAACATCTTAACTGTAACTTTAAAGGTGGTCTCTGGACTAAAATAAGCAAAGTTATACAAGTACAGATGTAAAGTTGAACCTATTTTGTTTTCGTATGCTTTAAGTGAAGACAGAAACGCATGGAGCAGTTGATGTACTTGAGAAGACGATAATAATAATATAACTTTTGCTACGCGTATATCCCGTTAAGAAAACCCCAACAAACAAACGATCGGAAATATACCATCAAGCACATTATACTCATACAAGCTATTAGGACATAATCATTAATGATGACATCCTGCATGCAATGCTCTATTATGCCGGAAACCCTTCTCTCTCCCTCCATCTCTCTCTTTCTCTCTCTCTCTCTCTTTCTCTCTCTTAGAATCAAGAGCTGCAATGCAAAGGAAACAACCAACTGTATTCGGTAAGTATCTAGTTAATGACAGGTTTTAGTGGAAGCATGAACACTGCATGTAGTAGACCAAATGCGGCGTTTACACCATATTTATTCTTCCTCGTTCAGTCCTTGCTTCGGTGAATTCTTGCGGCGTCTGGTCAGGCTAGACCAGACATCAATTTTCCATCACGTCCCCCTACAAACTGCCTCCATGTTTTGTTTAGGCCTGTTACGTGCTGTCATGTTTGTTTGTTTGTTTGTTTTTTGCTTTTTATTTCCGCTTCATTTTTTTTTTTTCATTAGCAAAGGAACTGCCGTGGCAAATTTTTTTGACAGCTTAAAAATCTGACAAGATATTCACGAAAATCACGGTCCGTGCACTTTTGCACATCCCATTCTCCCGCGTTGTCTCACGTCTATCCCGTTTTGTCCATGATGAGGTGACAGTGACTGCCTTGAACAGGGTGTAAACTCAGCATATTGCATGCATGCGCGCACGCACATGCACATCAAGTATACTCATTACTGGAAACAGGCGTGCGAGTAACAGCCATCCAGCACACCAAATTGTCTTTAATGACCACAGTGGCAAGTTGACGTAAATGGACACTTCAAATTTGTTTGTTTGGTTGGTTGTTTGTTTTTTGTTGTTTTTTAGTATAGGTTCTGATAATATGATTCCTCACAAAATCTACCTACAATTCGTCTTTAGATCTTTTCTCAAAATATGATGCTCACTTGATGTTTCCAAAACCGCTAACTATATAAACCGTTTTTTATAAATAACATCGACGTTTTTCACTCTTATGGCTTATAAACGTATATGAACATGAAAATTTCACAAGTATTCGAGAAAAGCAGTTCTGTTGCACGTAAACGTCCGACGTCCATTAGGTCGTCAGCAGCTTTATAATTCTGCATCAGGCAGACAAACGATAACTTGTACGAAAGGGTGGCAGACTGTTACTAGAGCAACAAAACACTGGGAGCAGCCAAAATCCTGAAAAAACTAGATATTTTCTTTGTTTTTTCTCTATCATACAGTACCTAAGAGATAGTTTTGAATATAATATGGGTGTCAGGCGTGATGCTCTGTTGCTTGCAGTCATGTTTTAGGTCATTAGAGCCATATTCGTATAATAAATATTACAGTAATATGGTTGTTGCTGTGGTATCCGCGATCTAAAAATAGTTTACGGGAAAAGTTTTGTTTCTTTATGAGGAAACGACCGAAAAAAATACCCAAAACTTTGAGTGTTAAGTTCTTTTGCAGCGTGGATATGAAGGTGAACCATCTCAACAGCAAAATTGTTTTGAGGAGACGTTCGTGTCAAAATGTAACGTTTCCATGACAACAGCTGCGTATAGCATATAAGCATAATGAACAAGCCAGTCTCCTCCTCCCCCCCCCCCCCCCAGCCCAGGAAGCCCACGCACATAAGGACTCGTCTATAGCGGCGTGGGTGAAAGGGAAAGTCATTTTATTGGTATTTATGGCATTTATGGTAAAGAGTCCAAAAGAATGTTACCCACCATTACAAGTACTTTGTTTTAAAAATAATAGAGTTTTGGTTTGTATTTTAATTGGTTGTTGATTGATAGTTGATTCATGTTTTTTACTTTTGATGCTGTATGGAAATTATGAAAATCAGCAAAAAGTGGAAAAGAAAAAAATCCTACAATTTCGTTTCGGAGATTACCATGTCATAATGATAGTATTTATTTGTATCTCTGTTGCTTGTGTCTTTATTACATGCTATTATGATTACAAAATTGTTGTACTGATTTTGTGACATTTTTCTGCCCAGACATTTTATTGTATTATGGAGATGAAAGAAATGACTTGAAGCAAAAAACTTGAAAGTTGAAGTCTCAGCCTAAGGCTTCTTTCAAGCCCTGAAATCAGCTTGTTCGTCGGCCTGACGACTGCTTGCTACATTCTTGCACGTCATCAATTATTCTTTCTCCTTAATGCAGAGACTCCAACCCCAAGCACCTTCTGATCTGGAGATTCTCCCGCCTGAAACCCCTACCTAACGGGAGACTCCAAGTTAATGTGAGCGAAGTTCCTAGGGTTCTAGATGCTCTCTGGTGCGATCTAAGGCTTATTTTTTTAACATACGATAGCAATAAGTAAGAAATCCTTTCCAACGGGAGACACAGAGCCAGGGCGGGAGAAATTAAATCTCAAACGGGAGAACGGGAGATTTTGCAAAAATGGGTTTTCGGCGGGAGATCTGCCGTCGAAAACGGGAGAGTTGGAGTCTCTGTTAATGTGAATTCTATAATATCCATACACACAAGTTATCATTGTTCTTATTTTGTTTCTCGCAGAAACAGAATGCATCTATTCAAGAGCAGGTTCTAGGTCGTATATACCCAATATCCCGCCTCAACCAAACTGTGAGCACTGCGACGTGACCTCAGCCTATTTCCACATTTGTGATAATGGTAGGGCCTCAGACTCTATCAGTATTTCCTTCGATGAGCCGCACATGGTCTACGGGTTGCGGATGGCGTCGGAAACCATATCATCTGTGTCGATAGCCGCCATCTTCGTCGAAGAGAGGGAAACCATCTGGAGGATCCTGCGTCCCGTTGACTCTGACTCACGTACTGTAAGTACAAGAGAGATGAGTTTGTAAAATTCAAAGCACACAGACAGGCATTGCAGCATTTAGAAAAAAAAAATCTAATTCTCAACACCCCTTCGAACTCTTCCGAGACGGTTAGTGAATTACATTGAGCAATATTTCATGGGGATTAATAATTTGATAAAAAGAAAAAAATGTATTCCTTTTCTGACACAGGATTTTACTTCGCCTTAAAATGAAAGATACACAGTATGTTCAAACCTAAACACATTATTAAAGCAAAAAACAAAACAAAACAAATCAAAACAAAGCACAATAACAACAAAGCACAGAAAAAAAAAGTCAAAACTCAAAATCCGAAATTCTTCAAAGAAGATTGCGGGGCCCATATCATTCATATGCTTAAAACCACACTTACAATGTCTTCCTTGCATTCCTTTATTTATTATTATAATTTTTTTTTTTGTTATCATAACCCGGCAATGGCTCCTGCTATAGATGGAAAGTTTGTAGTTGTGCGTTCATAAACAAAATGTACATGCATACGTTTCAGCAAACAACAATAGCAACTGGACAACCAGGTTTGTGACCTTATGATATCGTGCATACAATGAAATTGTTAATCAGTTCCGTTAGGACAAGGGACACGTGCGAAATCCATATCTTCTTTATCCAATGTCCGATACTACGCTGATAAGCCTTTAGGTCCTGTCTTGCAAAACTTTCATGAGGTGATGAGGTGGATTTGACTTTGTTTCATCAAAACCAAATTTGACACCGAGAGAACAGTGCTTGTTGAATACTCAAAATTTAAATACATCCTGGAGAATTTATAGAGAACATTATTCAAAGTATATGTCAATTGGTAAAAATTACAGTTTGCTTCTTTAGTCTTTTGTAATCACCTCGAAAAGAGATACAAAAAAAATGAAATCATACATATCTAATCAAACAATTGCAGAATTACGTCAGGAACATTGAAAAGGGATTGTGTGTTAAAGTGATCCAAAAGTTTGTAATCGAACGAATGAATGAAATTGGAAAGATGTATTCGAGCTTCATCTTACTTCCAGAAGTGTGTATCTGACTTGTATCAGGGAGGTGACCTCCCTGCTTGTATCCCTTGTACTGCAACATATGGAACTCAAAATGACACAGTATAAACGACTTTCATATTTCACTATAAGTCGCATTCATCTTATATTCAGGTTAATTAACTTACATAAAAATTGTCTTTTAGTCTGATCTTTCGTTGATGATGTTGGTATGATCAACGCGTAATTTAACAATCTCCCGCCGCCTGCATCAGTACATTATAACGTGTTGTCAGGTTGATTACACAATATCCGTATACTGCAACAGTTCACTTGTCTAACAGAGAGCTGTAGGGTCTGTAGTGCAGCCTCGAAACAGATAAGAAAAATTGCCTCCCAAATTGGAAGGGATGAAGTGTAAAAAAAAACAACACTCCCCCTCCCCCCCCCCTATAGTGGTTGCGTAAATGTGTTTGTATGTGTATTATGATGTTTGCGCGTGTGTATCTGTGTTCTGTTCATGAAAATCAAATTTAGAATAGCGATATTCAACAGGTAGGCTACAATGTACCATCTCTCCAATACTTGCTGTCCGTCTATGACCTTACCAGCATCCAGCAAGATGGGCCGAATTGCTCTTTCTAAAATTCAAACAAAGAAAAGTGGCTAATGGTATACCATTGGTGGAAATGAAGACTGGGCTTTTAACTTTTTGCTAGATACCAAGAAACCACTTAAGAAAAAATACAGAGCATACCATTCTCAGAGGTATTCAATGTTTATTATGATGGAAATCGTTTTTGGAATGGCTGAGACATCCAAAAACAAAGTAAAACAATCTGATCCTATTAAGAGGTGGGTCCGACTTTTATCAGATCACTCTGTTTTTTTTAAATATCTCAGCCAATTTAAAACCAATGTTCATCAAATTAACGTCCTCTTGTAATTACATGCTGCCTCATGTTTTCATAGGAGGTTTTTCGTCATCTCACAAAAAAAAAAAAAAATGTTAGAAACATAGAGTAAGGTCCTCTAACGAAACTATACGATCGGTGTAATCTCATGGAGCATCAAAGGCATTCTTATCTAGCCCCGACGGACTCAATTTCAGATTACCCTCCCAACTCTACAAAAAAGCTCCTCAGACACATCTTTCTTCACGTTGGTAATGTTATATTTGTGGTAATGGTCAGATGGTAAACGTCCAAGCTACGCTGCATCGTTGCAAATGTTTCTCGCGAATGGTAATTTCGGGGAAAGCACCACATAAATATATTATTTATACTATATATTATCATATCATATTCCATGTATAAAATGTATACTAGTATTATGTAATGTATGATATACGCGTGCATGTTTAATTTACACAGTTTAATTTGACGAAGGGCCACTCCCTAAGACGCTGCCACATCATACACCCACCCCAGAAGATCAGCGGTCTCATCTTAACAGTTATTCAGTACAGGTCTTCGTCCACTAAGTCGAGTTGCCTGTTTTTCAGGGTGCACGGCCATCCAATCGTCAAGCAACTTGGTTTGTTGTTTATAGACGCGGTTTTGTTTGTTTGTTTGCTTTGTACTCAGTTTTACCTTTGGGAACAGTGATTAAAGAAAATGAAGATATGGCATTTAAGATGCACATGTGCAGTTCTGTTGTACCACAAAACATCCTATCATTGATCATATGCATTTTTTTTTTCACGATAAAGCCTTTTTTCAATAAAACCATAACAGTAGACGGTTTAGTCTGGAAGCATTTGTATTATAACTACTGTTCACATTTTTTCCTTTAATTTAACAATACTTAACATCGATTATACTGATTCCAATTATTTTTACAATGGTTATTTTTATCCCTAACTCACATTTTAAAACTATTCTAACACACTAATGCAGGGGTTTGGTTTCATCTGCAAATGGTAAATTATGCCTTTATAGAGCTAGTTAACAGCAAGCAGGTTATAAAACTCGTGGCCAGTCCTTTCAAACTACTAATTACTTTAGGTATTTGCAATATTTGTAGATGTAATGTTGTAATAATACTGCTGAGATTTGTATAGGGAGGATAGATGATGTCCTTCATGTCCAAGTAAAGTAAGTAAATCTGCGGCTTCATCGAGATGTTATGCATGTTATGCATTATAAGACATCGTATATTTTGCTATGCTCGACTGTAATGTTTAGCTTTAGTCGCATTTTCTCTTCCCTGCGATATGCAGATCCAGTTGTACAAGACATTCCCGAATGTAAGGATTACGACATCAGTCGGTTAGGAATGACTAGTGAAGAAATACCTGACAAAAACATCAAAGCCTCGTCATCATCTCCTTCCTCGGACACCTCGAAAGCACGGCTAAGTGATCTAATGGGCTGGCTTTCCAACAGAACTGACTTGTCACCATGGCTGCAGGTATACGGGAGTCCCACCTCTGATCAAATTGCATCGTCTCTTTTAATCTGATATAAAAAGGGTATAATTGCTATCTATCAAATATTGCCTTTCTGCCAATGAATAGCAAATCATCTCTTAAAGGACAAAACAGACAATAAGAGGTATTATTTTCCATTTATAGATGAAACAAATACCCCAGCTTTATTGCTTCAAAATAGTTCTAAAATGTGAGTTAGTGATAGGAAAAAAATGTAAGAATGTTATGTTATTCAGTATGTTCATTAAGTATTGTTAGATATATACAATGTGTACAATAGTTATAATTAAATTGTTTCTAGAATAATCCGTCTACAGTTTTATTGAGAAAAATAGTTAAGTCTCTTTATGTTTAGGCTTCATTGCAAAATCTTTATATCGTACGATGTTTTGTGATACAACTGATTTATGCATCCAGTGTGATAACTCGAACTTTTTTTTATCACTGCTTCCAATAGTAGGCAGTAGCTTCAAGTCTGAGAAATGATAATCATCATCATTTTAATGCGGTGGCGATGTACAATCAAATATCTTTTCCGTATACGGAAGCCCCTCCTCCGATCGAATAATCAGATATACCATTTATGACATTTATTTGATAAAATCTTTTTGGCATATATAGCATTAGGAGAACTACCCATCAACCCCGTATTTCACGTCACTACATAATTCTGCATATAGGACGACTCTAATAGCAGTGTAGCGTCTCGAGGCATTTTTGACTACCGAAATAAGTTTTTGTGTGATCGTCAATGGTGATGCCCGGAAAGGCTACTATCTTTTATTTCAGAACAACTTGTCTTTACCTGATTCACAATACAGGGGTCTGTTTCATAAAGACTGAACATCCCTTATGGAAAGAACACAGTTTTACCACACTATATGTGACACTGCACCTCAAAACAAACAAAAAGTCGCCAGGCATGAATTTTTAGTTAAGACCACATTCTGAAAGAGCAAACTTTAAGCTTTAAAATGATGTATAACTCAAATAAAATGGACTCTCCTAACCTATCTAAATATTGAAAAGAAAACACAAACTCAGGAAAAACGTGAACTGCGAAAAGAGGCTCTGAAGTACAGTGTCTATTCAAGTGCTTAATCTTATACCAAACCGTGCTGGCTGTGCAATGAATGGGACAAAAAGCAGGAAGTAAGCCACCAGAAAAAGAACAATGAAGGAATTATCAAATTAACTTGAAATTAGGCATGCCTCATTAACACATTCTGTACATAATTAATGCCAACTTTCAAAGCAGTAACACTATCCTTTCAAAAGTTATTAGAGTTGAAAGTGAAGAGTGCGGACAAGGTTTTTTTCAGAAATGAAAAAGGGACTCTAAAGACACACGTAATCACACTATTCTACCAAAAATGTTCGAGATAAACTGCTGAAAAAACACACTTTCCTGCCCGTTTTATGATACCAAATTTTAGCATAATGTCGAAGAAAACTTGTTCTTTCAGAAAATATGAAAAAGTCAGGTTCGGCTAGGTTGACCCATTTCACTTATTTTCAGTCCTCACGCAAAATTAGTGTGTGCGACTTTATGTTCGTTTTGAGGTGCACGGTCACATATAACACAGTGTGCAACACAGTGTGGCACACAATGTGTTTAGTATGTGTTTAATATGTGATTTTGGGACGTGTGGTAACACTGTGTATTTACCACAGGGTGAAACACAGCGTCGCCACACTGTGCAACACAGCGTTACCACATGGTCCAAAACACATAATTACACTGTGAATAAAACCACAGTCTCACACACTGTGACCACAGGGTTATAACCACATAGTCCATTACACTGTGGTAGTCACCACATAATTCACCACACTATGTTATTCACCAGATAGTCTACCATACTGTGGTAGTCACCACATAGTCCACCACACTATGGTATTCACCACATAGTCTACCACACTGTGGAGTCACCACATAGTCCACCACAGTACAATGTGGTAGTCACCACATAGTCATCAAGTGTATCAAATATCACATAGTCATCAGGTGTATCAATATTTTTGTAATGCATGAAGGCACGGTTACTAACTAGATAACACTGTTATTGAATATGAAATTACCTTTTCATAACAAAATTTATGACATTGGGTATAACATAACATTATTAGACAATAGTTCAAAGGAATTCCCTTCACAAATAATTCGAATTTAGAAGTATTTTATGAATTATCTAAAATTTAGGTTGCTTTTTATGAATATTCATGAGCTATGCAAAATCTGTACCACAGGAATACCACAGTGTTACCACAGAAATACCACAGTGTTACCACAGGGATACCACAGGAATACTACAGAAATATCACAGGAAGTATCACATGGCGGAGCTCAACACTCCCATTTGATAGGTCATACTGCAGGAGTATAGGACAGGTTAAGTACTGCTTAAATCAATTGTTATAATTCGCAGCATAACTCACCTATTAATGAGATTCTGGAATATGCGTTTTGTTTTGTTTTTGCCTTTTTTATATTCCAGTTGGTACTACTGTGTGGTACTGCTGTGTGGTATTTTCCTGTGATAGTCATGTGGTAAAGCATGTCACGAAAAAAAAAAAAAAAACCCACAAGAATATCCTGTGACATATTTCTGTAATTACAATGTACAAGAAAGCATTTGTAAACACAGTTTGTATCCACACTATGAATATTCTCGGCACACTACAAGAAGAAATTATTGTGTGCAAGTAACAGGCAATGAAGTGGCATTTGTACATGGTTCTGTGATTTTGGAAGATGATAGTGACGCTTTGTTCTCATTAAGTATGTAGAGCATGATGGCCCATTTGTAAAGAATATAGACAGGGAGAGCCATGCTGATGCTGGACACATCAGAGTAGTGAAGCGTGTGACTAATAGATTGTATGCAATACCTCCTGGTGAAATCGTAGGGAAACATGTGATGTATGAGAGAAACAGGGAAGTTATAACATGTCACCCTTTGTTCTCTTTCCACAACTACAGATACTCCTAGTATTATATCCTTCCTAGTGTTTGATGTTATGCATCCGTAAACAGCATTAACACAACACTAAATGCATGATTTATTCATCTGAAGGTTGGATAAATGACATGTATAGGTCATATTCTCACATTAAATGAATCTGTTGTTCCATGCCAGTATTTGAAATTTGAAAGGTATCAACTGAAATTAGAAAAATAAAGAAGTATATAACATTTGCAACTACCGTGTACTTAAATTGTGTTGTATATTGTCCAGCTACACATATGTATAAGTTATTGGTTTATTACTTTATTGGATAATCAGACCAGTTCAGTGGCTTAACAAACTTGATAAAAATCTCTGGGGAGAACATGTAGTGATGAGGTAATTCTCTTAATTTGATACATACATGTACATTTATTAATAAACTAAAATACTTGAATCCTTTGACCACACTGGTAAAATGTTCTCCCCCGAACAAAACCAGAAATAGCCTGGTTTTATAAGGATTAACATGCCATGTGGTAGTACAAGATCTGAAATCCCATACTGACAATACTATAGCAAAGTTCAATATACACCACAATGTGATAAACTTGAGTCATTTTGTGTCAAAGTACTAGATGTTTAAAGAAATAGTTTGCGCTTTTGATTGTGAATAACTGAAAGCCCATGAAAATATAACTTTCCACAAATTTACACAGTAGGTAGCTAATATAGCCATACAGTTTTGTTGTATGCTGTTTCCTGCAATATTTTGAAACAGTACCCAACAAAATTGTAAGTTATTCAGCGGCTACCGACTGTGTAAATTTGAGGAAAGTTAATTTCATTATTTTTTTAGTTATTCAAAATAAAAAATGTAGTGTTTTTTCCTAAACATCTAGTATGTGGATATTATTGTGTTAAATCAATAATTTGAAATCCCACTGTGTAACAACATTATGGCCACAGGAGTACACATATTTTAATATATACCACACTGTGTGTTCAGTGTGCCAAGTATGTGGAGAAGATGCAGGTGAATGATCTGAAAGCCACAAAGTGAGAACACCGAGCACAGGGTTTACACATAGTTCAATATATACCACACTGTGGTAAGCACAAGTCACAGTGTCCGGTAGGTCAAGTCTGTGTGGATTATGTGGTAAATGAATGATCTGAAATTCCACAGTGTGACAACACTATCAACACAGGGTTTACACTTATTTCAAAATATACCACACTGTGTCAAACATGATTCACAGTGTTCAGTATGTCATCTATGTGGGGATTATGTGGTAAACCACTTAAACTGAAATACCAGACTATGGTGGCATTATGAACACAGGGTTTACACAAAGTTCGATACATACCACACTGTGGTGTATGTGTGCCACTCTGTGTTCAGTATGCCAATAATGTGGTACACTATGTGATCTCAAATCCCACACCGTGACAATGCTGTGACCACATGGTTAGCATATTGTGTACCCATAGTCAACTATGTGAACACACTGTCGTAATACTATACCACACTGTGATATATGTGTGCCACTCTGTGTTCGGTATGCCAATAATGTGGTACACTATGTGATCTCAAATACCACACTGTGACAACACTGTGACCACATGGTTAACACATTGTTTACACATAGTCAACTATGTGAACACACTGTGATAACACTGTGTTTGTTCCATAAGGGATAAGTTGCGATCAATCGCAAATCCCGTCTCATAAACAACTTTGCAATTGCTCGCAAGTAATCCATTAATCTAGTAAAAGTTACGCTTTATTTTTCTTTACAACAAACGTGAATGACCTTATGACAATCATAACTCTTTATGAAACAGTCCCCAGGACTGTTAAATTGTTTTTCTCTTCGTTTGTTCTGATTTGTTCTTACCAGTACCAATTCCTGCCAGTCATATTTATAGTGTATTTAGGTGGAATATAATTGAAAATCTTCCAATGAATTTTCTGTGGAACCCAAGATGGAAACAAGTTTTGATGCCCTAAACCAGTCTGAGATTTCTTTTTAGGTGATCCGAGTTCGGATTATCTTCTGTATCTGTACTGATTCTTTCTTCTTTCTCCTCAAAAGTTGTGCAGAGGTTAACTCTGAAAGTTCTCTGCCTATCAATTTCAAAATTATACCATATATGTATCGTGTCCCAAAGACAACAGATCTAGTGAAATCATTGTGATTAGTCGACCGTGACGTCACTATGACGTCATTATATGAAAACACATTTTCATTCATATCTCATTAATGGAATGGAATTTTTCAATGAAATTTACGTCACATATATTCAATTTCAATTCAAAGTTTATTTCATTTTCCGACAAAACATAAGTTACACTTCTTTTGACAACAGAGAATAAGGTAAACAGAACATTATGTATTGAAAAGAATGTACAACAATTGAGGACCTTATAGTAATTATACATTGTTGTAAAAAAGAAACAGAAGTGATCGAAATGAAGTACATTGTATAACTTTGCTTAAAGTGTGAAAAATGGAGAGACCCACTAAAAAGACAGAGCTTGTAGAATGTGGGCCCCTCTGGAAAAATGACATCAATGGGAAGATTAATTGAAGCATCATAAATACAAAAGAAAAAAAAAAGAAAAAAGAAGAGGAAGAAGTCTGGAAGCCCACTGAGAATTAGATTCACAGATAAATCCATTTACCTTCTTAGACGCAAACAAACATAGAAAAAGACTAGACAACGAAACAACTACTGAAGAAAAGGCTGTACGGGACAAAACTGAATGGACAAGACTAACAAACAGAAGACAAAATAGCAAACGAAAATGCACAAAGGAGACAGCGATCTTCGACAGAAGCATGTCAAGAAAAACAGATGATAGTTGTGGAGAAAAAAAAAAGTGATATTGTAACGCCTGAAAGGAGAAAAGCAAGGAAATGAAGGGACGTATGAACAGGAGCAAGACAGAAATTCAAGTCTTTGACGCTTTGGGCGATAGCGTAGATGGCAGCAGACATCCAAAAGAATACAAGTTATTCTTCAAAGAGGAGAAAAGGTGAATAAGTCAGTATGTGAGAAAGAAGGCCAAATGGCTAGTTCAGTACTGTAGAGTCATACGATTGCAATAGAAAGGACTTCAGTCTCCTCTTGAAAGAATATATGGATGGGGCGTTTTTTATATCATGATTCAAAGAATTCCAATAATTTGGGCCTTTGTAAATAAGTGTATTTTTAGCAAGGATCGTGCGTAAAAGGGGTAAATGAAATTCATTGGAACGCCTAGTAGGATATTCATGAAATGATTGGTTTTTGAGGAACATAGAATCAAAAATAGATGGAAGCAAATTGTTGCAATAATTGTACATAAATTGGCCTAAATTATACAAAAACAGATCTTTAATTTTTAAGAGCTTGTTAGAGGCAAACAACGTGTTTGTATGAGAACGTACAGGGGAATGGCAGATAACGCGGAGGGCTTTCTTTTGCAAGAGGGACACTCTTTCAAGTAAATTCTGATGTGTATTGCCCGAAACTAAAACTCCATAATTCAAATGAGGCAATATTAACGACGAATATAACATAAGTAATATTTTTTGTGGAATATGAAATTTCATTCTATTTATAACACCTATATTACGCGATATTATGTTACAAATATTATCAACATGTGATTTCCAGTCAAGTCAAGCTGATTCTACACATAATGTGTATTCTCAGACCCTTCTGTACCTTCTCTACCCTTAAAACGTGCGTGTACGCGCGCGTTGAAATATTTACATGCTCCAATCGAGCTCAAATTTTTTTGCACACGTTTCAGACCATTTGGAGCATTTTTTTGAAATTGGACGGACGCGTACGCGCGCGCGCATATACGCACGCACAGCTCATATGCAATAGAAATTTCCCGTTTTTTCACTTTGATCGGATGTCGGAAATGTCAAGAAATGTTAATACCAAATTTCAAGTCAATCTGACTCAATATGACGTCATACGGGCCCGTCAAATTTGAGGGGAATTCCGTGCGCGCGTCAATGGCGATATACAGTGCAACTATGCCAAAAAACCCGCCAATTTTAAATCCGATTTTACTCGTCAGGGTGGACAAGGACCCCCCATTTTCTTTACATATTCTCAAAGCTGATGAGTTGTACATGTCATTTCATGGGTTGGCGATGCTGAAAAAATGATTAAAAGATATCAAATTTCTTGATAAAATAAAAAAGTAAATTTTCAAAATGACATCATCAAATTTCAAGTTCACTCGAGCGTATCTCACTTATCCTTTGCAAATTTTCACCTAGATTTCAGTATGTTGTAGCTTATTAAATGTTCTTTCATAATTGTATAACAAAATTTTGATTGGATGACGGCATCACCTCGTAAAAATGGATTGAAAGTAATGTCAAATTTGACCAGTTTACGTGTTATCTCTATGGGAGTGCAGTTTTCTGGAAATGAAAATTGACATGACTATCTTTTTCCAGCACTAGCTCACTTATACTTCGGTGAATTTCTCCCAGATTTTGATATATTGTAGCTGAAACTTTGCACTATAGTGAATGTGCCCTCCGTTTTTTCATACGACGTCGAAATCACGTCGAAAAACTTGGTTGATATCAAAGCTTATCTTCGATGTATTGAGATATTTCTTTCTTTCTGCAACTTTCTTTGCAATAACTCAAGAAAAACAGCCCCTATCACCCCCATATTTTGCACATGTGTAGTTCATGCCACGTACATTATTTCATAAAATAACAACTACTTGATCGGAGACCATCTTGGGTATATGAATTAGGGTCAAAGTCATAAATATTTCATCCTGTATCTTAGTGAATACATGTCTTATCTTTCCCATATTTTACACACGCAAAGACCATGTTAAAAGAATCATTTCACAAAATAATCACTTTTTGCTCAGATGCCATCTTGGCTGTGCAAAGTGGGGTCAAAGGTCAAACATACTTCATTCTGTATCTTCGTTAGTGTATACGGAATTCGGTACCAAAGATGGCAGGTCTGACTCCCTTTTCTAAATGAGAATCCAAACATCACACGCCCAATGTCCCTAAACACAGATGAAACCTGTATGGTCATGCCTATTGGGATCAGGACTCAAATCATTGATTTTCGAATAGATCGGATCACCTAATTTGTCAGTGTTGACAAATTCCAAGTCTAGTTTGTTTTGTTTTTCCCATCCTACCCAGATCAAACTTCCTAGAATGGCATTAGTCTACGGCTTCGTGGCTTTTTCCTATAACGTCTATAGCTACGGAACTACTTTTCATATGCAATATGCCGTTGGTAAAGGCGGGAAGTTGCAATATGTAATGGACCCTTACTTCGGAGACAAAGCAGTAAGTAGCGTAACATAGTCGAAAGCAAGCAGCTGAAGTGAGGTTGAAAGGAAATTATTTTTCCTTTTTCTTTTCTCTCACCCAGTCTGGATATCAGTTCAAACATAACGACACTGCATTGTTCGTTTGGCGAATACCCACATGAAGATACGACTAGATGAAATGATATCGAATTATGCTCTGTCATCCCATCGCTCTGACAATGGAGAATGATTCATTTTTATTTCATTGTCCTTGTCTACTGTGTGATACAGTGAAACCTGATTACCCCTTTTGCAACTGAAGGCTCTGTACATAATGTTCCCTAGAAGTTCCCTCAAAGCACAGCATCCCTTTGACACATATTTACACACCCGTATACATGCATATCAAACTGAAAGCAATGCTGATTCATACATATTCATATTTCCTTTAATGTTATGCATTTCTGACAATGACACTGATATTGTATTGCTGTATATCTCTTGCATGTTTATCATCGTTATCATAATTATCTACGTACATATTTTATACATGTGTTTTGTATGCATGTATTCTAGTACGCATGCAAACAAAACAAATCTCCAGAAATCTACAATAGAATCGAATTGAATTGAATTGAATTTAATTCAATTGAATTACCCTCATTTCGACAACTTTCTAGATTATGTAAAATAGCTCGCTGCATCTTAATTTTGTCTGAGGCTATCTTTATTTGAAAGCTTATTAAGACTATTAGGTTATGTTTATTTGTAATTCTTACATACTTTTGCTAATCTTTTGTTGTTCCATAAGAAGCTGCTCAGCTTGTACGGACATGAAGGTATTAAAGCTGTGCAATTTCTTTGATGTGTGCGTGAAGGAAACCGTGTGTTTGTGAGCGTTATGAGAAAGAAAGTCAGAAAGAAAGAAAGAATGAATGATTAAATGAATGAAAGAAAGAAATTCAAATATTCTTTTGTGTCCTTGAGCAGAGTTGATTATGTTTGTGTGCAACGTACTATAGAGAGAAAGGGAGAGAGAGAGAGAGAGAGAGATAGCGAGATATGTTAATCATTAATTAATCAATCACAAATGACATCGGAATGCATCTTCCCCTAGACATTATAGCGCAACATGCACGTTTCCATGTGCCTTTTGTGTCATATTAGTGTAAAAATGCAAATATACAAGCAAGTTATATGCTCAGTCGACGGGAAGGTACATTCAGGTCTATTTTGTTAATCATATTAGTATTGTATAGAAGTTAACATAATAATAGATATTATATTTTATCAGTGCAATGACAAATGCAATATTGTATTTACGTTTTGCATGTTTTCTTTTGTCTAATTCAGATATTCACCCTTGTGGACTCCGGGAAGAATGTGGAGGAGGACTTCCCAGTTCCCACACGAGCTGTAACAGTGCGCATAATACTGACAAAGCGCATTTACTTTAAGTGTGACCTGTACGGCATGTACTTGGAAAGTTCTTCTAGATCCAGTCCTTATGAACATAGAGGCCATTCTCACTGAAAACAGGGAAAATATTATTTATTGCTAAATCCCTTACCTCACTATTTTTTAAAATTAGACAATCTTTTATTCGTTTCATTTGATTGGGATTCATTCACAAGGTTATCCTCATTTACATTTTCATGTAGCTTTAAAGTTATTGATTTACCTAACTTTATTGGTTGCAAGACATTATATTTTGGTCTTGTGACAATTGCTCCCATGAAATAAATCTGCAGGCATAGCGAAACATAACCTCTACGAAACAAACACTACTGTAATCCTAATCCTTGCATCAAACGGAATGTAATTACACTCTATCACAACCCTAACCCTATAAAAAGTCCTTGGATAAAATAAGACCTAACAATTGTAGCAGGGGTTAATGCCGTGTCTGCAACTTGATTTATTTCTATGTATCTACTTTACAGGCAGCAGGGTAGCCTAACCTATTTCATGCTTTTGATTATGACGAAAATTATTTCAGCACTCAGCGGTCAACTACAGTATAAGATTCATGAAACAACAGATTGAGTCCCTGTCCCAAAGTGTTTTTTCTTAATCAGTGTTATGACAATTTTCGGTATCACCAACACCTAGGTGGCGTGCGCAGAGCAGCGTTTTTGAATAGATGCATTATGGGATAGCTCAGGGGATAAACTTGCCCCGGTTTCGGCTACATACTAATGCAATCGGGTCACATCTTGTCTTTATCCAGGGGTATTTTTTTGGTGAGGATTTTTTTTTTTTTCGTTTTCCATCATGTGACCCACACATTGAAGCCTTGCAGGAGTGGACCGTGAATCTATGGTGACCGCAAATCAGTAGAACGGAGAAAAGCCTTTCAACTCGGCTTTTTAAGCTGAATTATAGCGAACAAAACAGGAGAAACAACGGAAAATCAGACGAATAAATGCATTGAATCGTATGGGAACTGCGACGAGCGCGAGATAACCGGAAGCGACAATGGTACAGAGGAATCCTAAATTTCATCTGTGACAGGGCTGTTCAGCACGCGGAAAAGTTTTCTGCGCATTGGCGCTACCGAGAATTGTTAGTTAAGATGAATATTCTTGTGGTGAATGTCAGATGACCTGCCTTCGGAAACCACTTAATAACTCGAATAGAATAACCATTAGTAGATGAAGTCTGATACGATGGTTTTGGGAGAGGGAATTGAGGTTTTTGACCTTGGTGGATCTTGGAAAAAGTTTTCGAGCCTGTCGTTTCAGGAAAACCGCGTCGAAGAAAAGAATTAGAAAGCTAACGATGTTTTGTGACTAACAATGATCATGATGAAGATGATGGTGATGTAGCGGTCCTTTCATAATCTACATAAATCAGGATCGCTATCAATATGTTCGCCATAATGATTATGATAATGATTATCATCGCCTTGATTGATTGATTGATTGATTGATTGATTGATTGATATATTTCAATATCTATCTTTCTTATTTTGAATCTAAGATGTTGAAAAAGATAAATGCTTGAACTAAAATGTATCAAATTACACAGTTACTAGACAGAACTGCAGAGTGTAGACAAGCAAGTGTCATTTTATGCATATTCAAACTGGAGAATTACAAATATCTGCAGTTCAAAAGACACATAAAGCAAAATAATATTAGCATGTAAGAGAAATACAGGAAATCATTATCACAAGGAAGCGCTTGAAGAGGATAAATGCTTAGGAAATGTTTATGCAATATTAGTAAACGAGACATCGAAAGGATATTTCAGTCACCACTCACTGAATGAAATATAATAATTATTGAAGAAGAAAGCGCAAAAAAGAAAGAGTTTTGACGCAAAGTGGTGTGTATGTGATAGCAAGCAATTCAATTCAATTCAATTGAGTTCAATTCAATTCAATCATAGTTTATTTCCAATCAACGAAAATCAAAACATAGTACAAAGTATACATGTCATGAAATAATATTGTTCAAACATTTGCAAAAGATTCATGTAGTATCCGAGATAAATTATATAACAACATTATTTATATATGTACAATAATTAGGAGGAACAATGCATATATACTTCGTGGGCGTGCGGAAAATAGAGTCGTTTATGGAAAATAGTGATCCACTAAAAAGCAAAGCTTGTAGGACGTGGATCGCTAGATAAATAATGAGTAAATAATATATTACTCGAGGGCAAGAAAACATGAACATTTTACTTTCACAAATTGTTAATTACTGAAACGGGATTTGTAATAAGATAGGCAAGAGCTTCGAGGAAATTGTTTTCTTAGATTCTAGAATACAAAATTCCGATGCCTCTAGAAACTGACGTATTTATTGTGTTTGTGATCATTCCACGACAAGCTTGTATCAATAACACTGCTCAAGAATTTAAAAGATTTTCTCAACAGTTTGCAGACCGTAAAAACCAGTGCGTCAAAATAATACAAAACATATTTGAAGACTCTGATCACTTAAGCCTTACATTCGTTATCTCAGAAATATTTAATGATACATATAATTATGATGATCATTATAAACAGTCCACGAGGAGACTTCTGAATCTAATATAGTGATAATTCGAGTTTCACAGCTTTCATGGGGATGTAAAACAACAACAACAACAAACGTTTGTACAGTCTGCAAAGAGTGCAGGATTATAAAAAAAGAAACAAAGATCAAGTTAAGATGTAAGTGATTTGAATTAGGAACAGGAGAAGACCGAAAATGGATCCTTGAGTGATCATGATATCAACTTCAGAGGATTATGATGACCGGTACATTACATACCATTTTGTCTTATTTAAGCTAGTATCTCACCAACGGAGACGTCTCCGCGACGTCTCCAACTTATCAGTCGCAGCAGTCGCGGAGACGTCTCCAACGTAAAAATGTCTTGCGGTCTCACCAAGGAGACGTCTCTGAAACGAGTTATGGCAGGTGTCAAAAAATTTCAAATATGAGGGAGCTGTTGCAGGATCACCTGATTTGATCTAGGCAGGATGTCAGCACACAGATAGGTCACGTGGATTTTAAAGTATAGGTCAAAAAGCTTCAATAAAGTCGCGGAGACGTCTCCGCGACCTCTCACCAGTTTTTCTGGTCTCCAGCAGGTCTCGGCGACGTCTCTGAGACGTCTCTGAGACATCGCGGAGACGTCGCGGAGACGTCTCAGTAGTCGCGGATATGATTAGTCTCCGCGATGTCTCCGCGACTGATGGAGACTTCGCGAAAAATCGAACATGTTTAAATTTCTTGCGAATAACTGGCGACTAATCGGAGACTATGTAATTTTCTGGAGACGTCTCTGCAACTAGAAAAATCTAGAGCCGCGAACTAGTCGCAAACTACTTTCAAGCCCGATGAGATACCCCCTTTACGCTGTAAATAAGTGATCCAGGATAGAGTCACACAGTGGACACCTTGCCTCATCAGTTTATTCATCAAAATGTCATGGTAAAATGTATTGTATGGCTTCTGGATTGATATCCATACATATTCCGGTCAGCTCTGTTCCTGATTCGCAAGATATTTTGTCACCTCTTCAATAATTTGACAATAGCATAATTGTATTTTTTTTTGTCCTAAAAACAAATTTGTAAAGAACAGGCAAATGACAGATATTTAGAAAATTATATAACCGTCAATGAGTAATTTTCGAAGATTTTAGATGTATTGGATAATATAGAAATCGTTTATTTGGAGATTTGGTTCCTTGGTTTTTTATTACCGGAATCACTTTAGAGGAGCTCATAAAGCATTTATAAGTAGAGAGAGGTTGAAAATATAAATAAGAGGTGTGTTGTAATGATAATAATTTCCTTCGATGCATTCCAAGTCTGCGATTGTTGGATGGTCTGCTGGATCTAGGATTCTAACAATCTGGAACATTTCTTCCAGTTTGGGTAAAAAAGAATGACTTGGGAAGTGTTGTGGAAGAGAAGATATTTTGTAGAACTTGTATCAGAGTTGTTAACGATAGTCGACGCCAATTTTTGACCTTTGTTGTCAAAAGAAATGCTGAATTGCATGTACTTTAAATCATTGGGTTTTGTATTCGATCTCCTTATCATTTTGGAAATCCTTAATACTTAAATGTTTTCTTTACCACTTTTCCTGTTATTTCATTGCCAGTTTCCCATAAGTTATTCAATTCAATTCAGATTACATTTATTTCGCATAAACAAGCAAGGTAAAATATTACAGAGATTTCTTTTGGGTAACACCTATAGGAAGGGAACGCTTGTCGGGTAAGGTGCACCCTATTGCAATTGTACATTATAATTATAACGAGGATAAATAAATACATAGATACAATCACAAATTCAACGAAAACTAAAAATAATGAAAATTAGTAAAGCGAGGCATAGAATAAAGTAACGTACAATGGCTTGGAAGATGTGAAATATCTGATTTCATTGATGAACCAGAGGTCAAGAAAAGATAAAGATCATCTAATTATTCAATAAACGTCACGTAAATATACCAATAAAGGCGTCAAGTCGTATTTGTACAAAATTGATGATCTATAACAATATCTATCAATGCTAACATCCAATGATAATGGTTATTAAAGGTTGATGTTAAATAGCAACAGAAAATAATGATATGGCACTCAAATTACTAGAAGTATTTACTTATTTGAACATATGAAAATTAAATAAATATATCAATTTCATAATCAATGGTTAATATTGGAACCATGTATGCTATACGTGTAAAAAGTACTTTATTAATAATCCGCATATCATACCATAATCTGCCACATAAAAAAAGAACAGCGTATAGAAGAAACAAATGTCGATTCTTGTTGTACAGTAAAATCAAAAGAAATCATATTCATATTCACGTTGTCTTGTTTCCAAATTTCTAAGAATGTTACATTTCACGTCAGAAATGGATGAAACTATTCATAATGTATAATGTATAGGTCTATATACATGTTTAGATCATCATTGTATCAATTTTGATTATATCGAGCAATATCTGTATTTCATTATGGAGCTTATGATTCCCTTTGAAATCGAAGAGTATGTTTCTTTTTATTTTATTACAAAGTTTTTTTAAATCAATAGTATATCTTCATTAAAAATATTCAAGGAGTGAAACACCAAAAGACGTATCTACTTCTAATTCAAGGAAAACATCTCTTTAGTGTTCCTGGATTTAATCAACTTTTAATGATTGAACATCATCCGTTTACAATAATAATAATAATAAGTATTAAAGTAATTTCTTATATAGCACTATATTCAAGTACAAACTGCTCAGGGCGCTTGCTGCCATCTCCATGATATTGTTAGAGAAAATAGAAAATAGAAAAGGTACAAAAAATACTATACACTACAGTGCAATGCCATTTTTCTGTATTTCTTGGTTTTGCCTTTTTTTACTCACCTTGGGCAAAGATAGGGTGATAATATGTATGTGTGCAAATTGGGGCCAAATTGGGGGCAATTTGGGGCCAAATTGTCAAAGTTGCTTCTTTTTCTGGAAAACAAATGGTCAAACTTGTCACCACTTTGACAGGTATTATCACTATGGTGATAGAATTAATGTATAATGATTATGTGACCGTGCATCACAAACGAACAAAGAGTCGCACCCCTTGATTTTGTCTGAGGACGCAAAAACGGTGAAATGGGTCAACCGAATCAATCTTGAGTTTTTCATATTTTCTAAAAGAGCTATCATTCTTCTACATTATTCTTTACTTTGGGATCATAACATGGATGGGAAAGTGTGTTTTCAGCAGTTTTTCTACAACTTTTTTTTTTTGGGGGGGGGGGGAGTAAAATGATCAGGTATGTCTCAGAGACCCCCTTCCATTTCTTGAATTCCTTTGCACACGCTTCACCTTAAAGTCTAATAACTTTTGAAAGGATAAAGCTACTGCTTTGAAATTTTTCATTAATCATATACACAATGTGTTCATAATCCCTGCTTATTTTAAGCTTAATCTGATAATCCTTTCATTGTTGATGCTCCAGTGGTGTACATCCTGAGTTTTTTCTCTTTCATCGCACAGCTGGCACGGCTTTGTAAAGATTAAGCGCTTGAATAGACCCTGAACTTCAGATCCTCTTTCTCAGTTCACACCAGAGTATGTGCGTTCTTTCTTGTATTTAGGTAGGTTAGGGAATTCCATTTGAATCGAGTTATACATCATTTTAAAGCTTAGAGTCTGCTCTTTCAAAATCTGCCCTAAACTAAATATTAGTGTTTGGCGACTTTTCGTGGTTTTGTGATGCAGGGTCACATATTTATATAATAACTATCTAATACGAAGGGTCCAGTACCCCCTAATTAGATAACCTTAAAAAACACCACGGTTTTTCGTAAAAACAGAAATTATCTATGGAAGTAAATACATTAAGGAATGTAATTTGAAGGATAGCTATGGTGGAGGAAACCGAATTGGGGCCAGATTTAACACGGTCGAATATGTTGTCTAAATATTTGACAGGTGTCGTAACTAGTGTGATGAAATACAAAGGGACGCCATGCCACCCGCCCCCCCCCCCAGGTCATCAAAGCTGCCCCGATCAACAAGTATGCTGTGTTCTCAGACGATAGTGTGTAAGAATGCGTGTGAGGTGAACTTGCGGCACTCAGGTGAGCGATAGACCCTGAATCTTTTGTTCATTACAAGGTTTGTCATAATTAAAGTATACCTTTGGAAAAAATTGTATGGATCAATACCGTTAGAAAAGCGTTATGTCTTTCCTATTAGCAGAGTTGTAGATGTTTTAATTATTCTACTTGGATTTCTTTTTTCAAAGATATTGGAGTGTAAAGGAAATTATATACGTGTATATATCGAATGTTTTATATTCATCAAGATGATTTAAAATCATGTCGCCTACATACTTTCGTGATCTGTAAATAACATCAACTAATGTATTTTTATGTAATTTATCAATAATTTCTACAAATAAATCCTTACAGCTTTCAATATAAAGATCGGATCTACCTTTAACCAATAAATCTTTTTTAATCCTGCACTGGACATGTTTTGAACACCGGATTCCATGTCTACGAATCCAGAGACACAACTTCATTGCAGCTGTAAATCATACATGTAGAATTCACGTCTTCATTGTATTGGTGACTCTGACCACCACGCAATGACATGGACTGTTACTATATCAGCATCATGTTCTGCTTGAGTAGTTTATACCTCACTTTTCAGTGATATAAGGAAAATGAATGAATAAAGGAAACACCATCATTGAGTAAATCTATTCACACACTTCATATTGTTTGAACCTTTCATCCCTTTTCATTATACGAATAACACGTTTCATGCGGACAAAACGGTAAATGGTCTAATGCAAATTCGCGATGTTAGCTCTAGTATTACCAATGTTCGTGGTTTTGCGCCCTTCTTTTCTGAACCCAATTAATACGGAAACAGCTCCAATGAATACTATGTTTTATTCTTTGTTCCACCCAGGTTTTGATGGAGTTTTGTTCTGCAAAATCGTTCCTTTAAAAATGCAACTCCTTTCAAATGCCATTCCATTTTCAATGACTGACGAAAAAAGTCTTATGGCAATGTTCAATTTAGTAAGATAAACACGTTTTATTTCTAGGTATGGAAGGATTCCTCTGTATCGTAGCCATGATAGCCAAACATTGCTGCTCAAGTTTTTGTCAAATGTTGTCATTATGTTTGTGTTTCACTGTACTTTTTCATGGTAAAAATAATAAATGTGACTGTGCGTCACACTCCCAAGGAAAAGTCGCGCTCTCTGATTTTACATGAGTAATAAAAAATATGTGAAATAGGCCAACAGGATCAATAGGTATTTTTTCTATTTTCTGAAAGAGCAATTCTTCTTCTGCATAATTAAGTTTAAGAATGATAAGACGAACGGAAAGGTTTGTTTTTTGCAGTTCTGTTTTTGACATTTTTGTGAGTAGGGGGACAGTGTCATTATAGGTATATCCTTTATTTTAAAAAAATGTCTTTGCACACTCTTCATTTAAAGCTCCAACACATTTTTAACAAGAAAATGCCCCTACTTTGAAAATTAGTATTTTTCTATGAAATGTGATTATGAAAACTGTTATCAATATTTTACGAAGAGTTTTATTATAAATTAGATAGTAAAATTTCAGCTTGATCTGGTAATCACTTTATTGTGTACTATAAGGGAGTTTTATATCCTGGTCTCTTTTCCCATTCACTGCCAAGAACAGACCCTAATACATTGCAAAATTTCTTTTCTCAATGAACCCTTTTCTAGATTCTGTCACGTTACTTTCTTACAATTATTAGAAACACTAGGAGAGGCCATTTGTAATGAGTTACATTATCAACTTAGGTTTTCGCTCTTTCAGAATTTTCCTTTATCTTAAAACTCATGTTTGGCGACTGTTTGGAGGCTTTGTGATGCATGGTCACATGTTCTGCTACACTAAGTATGAATTCAGCGATTCTGATTGCTTTGTCAAATAGCATTGACACAATAAACTTTTGCAAATGACAAAACTTGAAACTTGATCACGCGTCTTATTGCAGATGAAGTGCACAAGTTTAATCATTGTCTCTAAAGACGATAAATAGAAAACGTGATTTCAAGCGAAATTTCACATCAATACATGTTCTAGTTGGCTGTGAGGAATATCGTACAATCGAATAAACAGAACAGAGAAGGAGATTATGAAAATTACCGCAATTCCTCCATTGATTAGCAAACACGTTCTCAACATGATATTCATTTTTTTTACTTGAAATAAGAACACCTCAATTTTATTGCATTCTATTGCATTTTATTGCAGAGATGAAAAGAATGTTTTGGTCTAGTGAGGGTAAGAATGGACTTCAATATTTTTAACAAACATCGAAGAAAACACGTCGAGGAGACATCCTCAGTTTAGCAGATACATAAATGATCCGATATTGAAATGATATAAATCCTGAATATTAAGTGTTCTACTGCGAAAAAAATAAGGCATTAGTGTGTGTTCCAGAAATGTAGCGAAGTTAATTAATATTTCTGCCGTATCCCTACTTACTTATGTCTCTAGACTGGCTCCCTCCTATACTTTATCTAAATTTTGGTTCGACAAATATGCCATTTAAGGCCACATTATCATGATCTATTGTCCTGAGGGATATCTGGAAAAGTTCACAAGATCTGGAAAAGTTCACAAGATATGGAAAACTTCTGTCTTGCGTGGTAAGTATAGATGACGTACAGGCCATGTACACTCCTACAGCAACTAGAGTAACACGGCAGTGTTCTTTGTTCATTGACTTGAGTGGTAAATTTCCGTCACGAATGCGACTATAACATCGCGATAAGAATCTGGACATGATAATCAGATATCAGACACGGTTATAACACACACACACACGAATGCTAACGTTAAAGTGAAATTAACTTTCACTGAAGACTATATTAAAATGTCCCTCCCTTTTAGTTATTATGACATTTTTTGTATTGTACGAAAGAAACCTGCTGGTCCCGAGGAATAAACTGTACTTGAAAGGCTCACTGTGAAGACATGCATTTTGTTTCTAATATCTCCTTTTAGACTTTATGACAACTCTGTAATGCTTATTCACATAGAGGGCACTCTCTCTCTCTTACTCTATATACATATCAATATTGCATAAACGCTCTCCACAAATGATGCGAAGTGTAGCACCATGCCCATTCTCTCAATTTATAGTCTACAGAGTAGGATAAACATTTTTTACATCATAGCGGAAGTGTCTTTCTGCATCCTTCAGGCACGTGACTATGTAGAAATGTATTACATACAAGACGAATTTGAACAAAACGTTTACATACAAGGCAAATTTGGACAAAACTCTTTAGAATTATTTTTTTTTCTCCGCGGAGGAACGCAACTTCCTTCCACTTTGCTGCTCCTTTCGTTTTGCAAGTGCATTTGATATGATGTGTGTGTGTATTTGTGTGGTATTGACAGTGCGCCAAAACAAGCTCCTTCTGGTTTTAAAATGGGTATATCTGTGTGTCTGTGTGTCTGTGTGTCCGTATTTGTGTACTTTTGCAGTTCTGACGTTTCCCAACGAAACTGGGTAGAGCCCTAGTTATTAAGTCAGCATATCAGCAAAATAGAAGGCAGGCTATGCCAGAACCAGCAAGTTTAGCAGAATTGTAATGAAATATGTATCTTTTGTACCTGAAATCTCATATTGTAATGCTTTGTATTTACATGAAACAAAGACCTCATCTTTTAAAGTCAAACAAAATAAAGGGGAAAAAAGGTTTATGACGTTCAGATTTATTTGCATTGAAGCTCAGTGTGATATTGGTTTCCTGTTATGGTTGCAATGAAGCGTTGACTGCAATGTAATGCCCGAGATAAGTTTCGCGCGGATGGCCAATGTTTACGTTTTTCGTGCATGCACAGGAAGAAGTGAAGGAAGAGATCAAATTTCGCCTTCCTGCTTAACCCAGTATGTGTCAATGAGTAGATTATGCACTAGTTTTCCACATCACGCAGGACCGTTACGGACAGGTTCAATGAGTGAAAGCAGCAATATTAGTAGAACACATCAGTGAAAGTTTGAGCAAAATCGGACAATCGATGCAAACGTTATGAATTTTTTAAGTTTTGGTCTTGGAACCGCTGGATCAGGAGATTACTAGAGATTATTACTTATGTGCGGACAACAATGTGAAGAAAATATGAATGGAATTTCATACGAATTCACTTTTTTAACATTATGAAAGAGCACTTGACCAGCCGCTTTCAGAAAGCTGGGGGAATATTGCTACCCTTAACAATAAATGTCAGTATCAACTTGACGGAATGCGTAATTTTCAGGAAAAATGAATTTTTGTGGAATTCCCTTTATATTTTCTTTTACTGATTTTCGGAGACTTTTACCATAAATGCTAAATTTACCTGGATGATTTGAATTCATGTAATGGCATGCAAAATGATATTCCCTGCCGTGATATCCTTACTCTACATACCCAACATGAAACATTTCATCTCGAGCGTAATATGTGGCAGGTTTGCACGTGAAGACAAAGACTGTAAGACAAAAATAAGAAAAATATAAGGGAGTTTTATATGCTGTTACTGTGACTAGACACAGTGATATTGAAAGTAAGAGGGCATGGGATTTATGCATGTTGTAAGGATTGCCCTATAGCCTTGTAGGCTTCATTGTAACAGTACAATGTGTCAAGAACATTCAATAATGTCATCTGATATTCAATATTCTACACGGTAACTCACCATAAAAAAGGAATGAAATTAAATGCGCAGCGCTCACGCTGCGTGGCACGCTGCCAAGAAAAAAAAAGAAAAGAAACTGAAACCGAAACTCTCTTATGGATGAACAGTGATGAAGTAATATTTTTTTTTTCCGGTCTTTTTTCCCGCTCGCAATACAGAATAGTCTGGCTTTGAGACCATCTGACTGCATTGTTTGCTTCCCATATTTTCATCGCCCACTAACGACGAAAGAAGTAGCAGGTTGGTCCTCACCAATGATCTGTACAAAAACAATTTCCCATAGTCACAGCAGATAGAAAGCAGTGATACAGAGATGCAGTATTCCGGATACAAGCGTTGATGGCGCAATTTGTGGAAGAGACTGCGTGAACTCATAGAGCCAAGGGTCTGGAAGGAAAGACTATTTTTTAAGAGGGTCTGTTGCTTCATTTGATAACGAAAAGTGATCACGTACACAGCGTGCAATATTTTAGATCATGATCATACATGACAAGTACACTTCGTATCATGGAAATAAGTACTGTATCTGTGGATGTTGAGAATATCGCCTCGTCTCGTGAGCTTCAACATGGTGGGCAGGAAGGTTGAGCACTTCATTGATAAATGCAGGACACTGTGTCTAACGGTCATAATTTTCCTTTCGACATGTGAGTGCATTTCCTCTCATATTTTCTTATGTTTTCAAAACAGAAAAAGCAATTGTAAAGACTGATGTTGACTGACATGTTGCCTTCACTTCTCACAGAAGAGAGACGTGCAGGCCATAATAGTATTATGGCGATCTAAACTAGGACCAAAAAGGTGGCCTTCCCAATATAGGCCCAATAGGAAAAGTTTTGAGTTTATCGGTTTACCCTTGCTTGGCTAACCAACTTTATTAAATGGGTTCAAGAATGTAGCCAATTGGAAGCGCTGAGATGAGTCACGTGTGCGTGCATTAATATCTTAGTAAATGCACTAAGAAGAGTCTCTCTTCCACCTCCCTGGCCTGACGTACGTCACAATGTTTACACTAGCAGTGCGCACTCAATCAGTTGTTACAAGTGCGTCACGCGCTACTATACGCGCTGTCAATCCTGTAAACAACTTCTAGTTCTGGCCGCGGGCTGCCACAACAGCCGGCGGCCTTTCTTGTGCATAACACGTGGCGTACGTATACTCTTATACGTACGTACAGTACTTATGTGCGGGATTTCCGAGTGCGACGTACGTAAATGTTTGGGACGAACATCTTCGGACATCTTGACTTTTGAGCGAGTGCTACATGTAGTTGACTTGACCCACAAAGGTACATGAATAATGCTATTAGTTTTCGACCCATTTTATAAAACAAATGATGCACAGGATTATTTCGTGGCATTAGTGAAGCTGCGGCGCACTCTCGAGTATCGACAACGGTTGCAAACATGCACTCGGCTGTGCCTCGTGCATGTCGCACCATTGTCAATACTCTCGAGCGCGCCGCACCTTCACTAACACACCCTATCCTGTGCATCATTTGTATATTGAATAATTGGTCTTGAGTCAAATTGTATTACAGTACTCACCACCGCCGGAACGTTTTAAAAATGGAGGGGGGTACTTCTGGGTTTCATGAGCTAACAAGCAAGGAAAAACAATAACAAAAGAAAAAAAAAAACTTCAGTGCAACTTCTGATTCTGCTTCCAGGTTTCTTCAGCTGACAAGCCAAAAAACAAAAACAAAACAAGAACACCCCCCCCCCAAAAAAAGGTCTTCAGGCTTCGAGGTTTCTATCTATTTCTTTGTGGTAACACCTTATGTGTTCCTTTGTATGGTGCAAAAAACAAGTAGGGGAGCCCTTCCCCCACCCTCCCCCCCCCCCTTCCGCCCGCCATGTTACTCTTATTCAACTGCTTTGTGGCTTGCGTAATTTGTTGCTTCTGTATAACACCGCCCTAATGTTACCACAGGAACTGTGTGGTACTGTACCACAGGCTTGTGGGATACTCCCTGTAGTACTGTGTCACAGGTTTGTGTGGTACTCTGGGATATACCACAGGGCAGTACGACAGGACATTACCACAGGAAAGTGTACCACAGGACAATACCGCAAGACAGTACCACACGAATTGTCCTGTGGTATTTTGGGACGTACCACAGGACAGTAACACAGGAGCTGTCCTGTGGTATTTAGGGACGTATACCACAGGACAGTACCACATGAATTGTCCTGTGGGATTTTGGGACATACCACAGGAGAGTACAACAGGAAAGTACCACAGGATAGTACCACAGGACAGTAACACACGACTTGTCCTGTGGTATTTTGGGACATACCACAGGACAGTACCACAGGAATTGTCCTGTGGTATTTTGGGACGTACCACAGGACAGTACCACAGGATAGTACCACAGGACAGAACCACATGACTTGTCCTGTGGTATTTTGGGACGTACCACAGGACAGTACCACAGGGCAGTACCACAGGACAGTACCACAGGAAAGTACCACAGGATAGTACCACAGGACAGTGCCACACAACTTGTCCTGTGATATTTTGGGACATACCACAGGACAGTACCATAAGACAGTACAACAGGGATTGTCCTGTGGTATTTTGGGACGTACCACAGGACAGTACCACGAGGCAGTACCACAGGACAGTACCACAGGATAGTACCACAGGACAGTACCACACGACTTGTCCTGTGGTATTTTGGAACGTACCACAGGACAGTACGACAGGACAGTACCACAGGATAGTACCACAGAACAGTACCGCACGACTTGTCCTGTGGTATTTTGGGACGTACCACAGGGCAGTACCACAGGACAGTATCACAGGAATTGTCCTGTGGTATTTTGGGACGTACCACAGGACAGTACCACGAGGCAGTACCACAGGAAAGTACCACAGGATAGTACCACAGAACAGTACCACACGACTTGTCCTGTTGTATTCTGGGACATACCACAGGACAGTACCACAGGAATTGCCCTGTGGTATTTTGGGACGTACCACAGGACAGTACCACGAGGCAGTACCACAGGAAAGTACCACAGGATAGTACCACAGAACAGTACCACAGGACAGTACCACAGGAATTGTCCTGTGGTATTTTGGGAGGTACCACAGGACAGTACCACAGGGCAGTACCACAGGACAGTAACACAAGATAGTGCCACACGACAGTACCACACGACTTGTCCTGTGGTATTTTGGGACGTACCACAGGGCAGTACCACAGGACATTACCACAGGAAAGTACCACAGGATAGTACCACAGGACAGTACCATACGACCTGTCCTGTGGTATTTTGGGACATACCACAGGACAGTACCACACGAATTGTCCTGTGGAATTTTGGGACGTACCACAGGACAGTACGACAGGAATTTTTGACGTAATTATAAGGCAGAACTAACTGAAATAACAAAAATATAAACAACTAGAAATGTCGCTATGGCGACTGGTATGCCTCCGCCATAATGCATGATTCTCCTAATAGGTCTAGATAGTACATGTGGACAATGTGTGATTACATTTTCACAAAATTGGCAAAATATTAATATGACAAGTTTGTCACAAATGTGTTGAATGTTCACCTTCCTTGACCTAGGTTTAATTGGATTAATAGGAGAGCATGTATTTGGGATTAAAGGACTTTAACTTGACTTTCACCCATTCATATGTTTATGCATTGAGCAATTTTCTAGGTATGGAGAAAAAGTGCAATTTCTGTATTGAATAATAGATTGTTACCATTTTCATCTGGCCTTTGACCCTAAAATTCATAAGACAATCACTGTCAGGCAGAACAATCATAAATATGTAGTAAGTTTCAAGATAACTTGAGCCACTTCCGAGATATGGAGGAAAAATTAGTTCAGCACTTTCACTTGATCTTTGACCTTTTGACCTTTGAGGCAAAAACAAAAGAAAAAAAACTTTCTAGAGAATCTCTATTAGGTTATACATGCATACACCAAGTGTAAAAAAAAATAATCCTGCTGGCATTGCATAAACATGAGGGAACAGTTAAATTTTGAAGTGTTGCCATTGACCTTTGACCCCATGAACCCTAAATTCTCTAGATAATCACTGCCAGTCAGTACATGTGAATATATACTATGTTCCATGAAGATATCTTGAACAATTTCCAACGTACAGAGAAAAAAGGTAAAGTTTTTGTTTTCACTTGACCTTTTGACCTTTGACCTTTGACCTCATGACCCAAACTTTCACCAGAGAATCGTAATTGGATAATACATGTATGCACTAGGTTTCACGAAAATATCTTCAGGCATTGCGTTGATATGGTGGAAATAGTAAGATTTTATGTATTTGACCTTGACCTTTTGACCTTTGACCTTGAGCATGTGCACCCAAAAGTTGATAGGCACAACTTCACCCCCTAATACACATACATGCCAAGTTTCATGAGGATACCTCAAAAGGTTATGATAGCTACCCTGTCTGTCCACAAAATTCATTACAGACGGACGGAAGGACGGACGGAAGGACGGACGGACGGACGGACGGACGGACAACCCGAAAACATAATGCCTCCGGCACCACTTCGTGGCGGAGGCATAAAAAGCACATATTAATATTCCTCAATTAATTGATAGATGAGTTATGCTGTGAATTATAGCAATTGGTTTGCCATTACTTAACCTGTCCTATTTAGTGAAAGTGCTGATGTAAAGCATGAGAAATTTCATAAGGACTTCTGTGGTACTCCTGTGGTACTCCTGTGGTACAAATTTTTACATAGCTCATGAATATTCATAAAAAGCACTCTAGATTTTAGAAAAATACATAAATGACTTAAAAAGTCAAAGTATAAATGATGGGACTTACTTTGAACTTCATGACAGATTGTGTAATTATGTTATGCTATTCCCAATATTAATATCATTTTTTTTCTATCTATCCTGTGTGGTACTCTCCTGTGGTACCATGGTAATGCTGTGTGGTATTGCCCTGTGGTAATGTTGTGTGGTAATGATCGACCTGTGGTACTGTCCTGTGCTACTGTCCCAAAATACCACAGGACAGTTCCTGTAGTACTGTTCTGTGGTACTAGTCCTGTGGTACTGCCCTGTGGTACTGCCCTGTGGTACGTCCCAAAATACCACAGGAATTCCTGTGGTACTGTCCTGTGGTACTATTCTGTGGTACCGGTCCTGTGGTACTTTCCTGTGGTACTGCCCTGTGGTACGTCCCAAAATACCACAGGAATTTGTGGTACTGTCCTGTGGTACGTCCCAAAATACCACAGGACAATTCCTGTGGTACTGTCCTGTGGTACTTTCTTGTGGTACTGTCCTGTGGTACTGTCTTGTGGTACTGTCCTGTGGTACCGTCCTGTGGTAATTACCACAGGAGTACCACAGGACTTTTTCGTAAGGGTAAGTTTCTTGATCTTAACATATTATAATTTCGAACCAAAGCAATGAGGACATTTTTGTTGGCGGTGCTTTTATTTATACTCTCTGCATCGTTTCAAATGCGACATTGATCAATAGGAGATAACAGATTATATTTTATTATGTGCTGATATTTGTAGGCAGTAATCACGCTTTTTAAAAAAAGTCTTTATCGTCCTTTTCACATCGTCTCACACAGTAAAGACACACAAAATAATTCATAATAGACCAAGTGAGTTTAGCCGTAGTGATGTTACAGGAACTGGGAAGTAGATCATCTGATCGTAAAGACCATGTGACAATAAAACGATTTTAGGCGTATGGCCTCTGACCTCCGCTTCCTGTAGCTATTCCGTCCGGATAGCAATTTTTTTTTTTTTTTCCCAGGATGGGAAAGTCACTAGTGTGTGTAAAGTCTACGGCAGTCTATTGACAAAAAACGTCTGAAACTAAGACTATAGGGAGACAAATTGTGTTTGCATACTTCAAAACCCCAATGACCACCACACTCGGCAGCTCGTCGCTGTGGCACGATGTGTTCGTGCTCTGATCATGGAGCTATCAGTGTTTAAAAGATGGACGGTGGTTCGAACCCCATGCTGGGTTTTGCTCAACATCTTAATTCCATTTTTGCTCTTAATTTGTAAAGTATGATAAGTTTGTCACGGTTTATTCCGTCAGGCTTATAGAGAGTAATAAAGTCAAAGACTTGATAGTTATTCTCTATCCAAGTCACCAAGACAAATAAATGCCTTTCCCATCCTGGGAAAAAAAAAATATCGCGTCCGGATACAGTGAAGCAGTCACTTGATATTAGACAGGAGGGGAGGGGGGGGGGGGAGGAGCAACATGCAAGGGAGTGGAAACATTGTTCAAAGAATGTCTGGGAATTTGTCAATCATACAAGCGTAGTAGCTCTGTTGAGGGAGACCAAACAGGAGAAGGATGTTGGAAGGATATTGGTACCCGACAACGCTAGGGTACACTGCAAATTAGATGTGTAAGGTTGTGTAAAATATTCTTACCTGTGTGCTATATGAACCACACAAATATTGGGTAAAGTCAATACTAGTAAACAACACAAGTTGTGTAAATTCTAAACTTTGTTGTGTATCAATTTTCACATAAGAGTTGTGAAAAAGCTGGTTACACAACAAATTGTGTTTAACATTTCAAACAACTATAGTTGTGTAAAAATTACTGGTTGTGTACTTCGATGTATAACTGCTCTTTCAACTGTTGTGTAAGAATTTCTGGTTGCGCAGAGTGGGGGGTTGAGGATTTGATTCGTCCTTTCCAGTCAAAAGTAGCATGACTTTTACGCGATCCCTGTACATTCTTATAGAGTAGATAATGATAAGAAACAATGAAGCTTGTTGGACTTCATTTACCGACACAGATGAGGCGAAATTTTAAACATTTTTTTCTTTTGATAATTGGGCCGCAGATATCCAGACACTGCGATAGGGCAATTGATGACACCATTACCCATGCAGCTTGATGGTAAAGACACACGCGTGTGGCAGTATACAATCATATTTTATAGGTCTAGGTCAGGGAACTAATTCAATGCCATGCGCGTGGACAAAGAAACAGAAAAAAAGGAGCGCCAACAAATTGACATGTCTTTGGACTAAGTTTGTCAGGGAGAAAACTGCTGCCAATCTGGAAAAAAGACTCAAGAACAATTGCACAGCTTGGTATAAGTTATTATCTAAAAAAAAAAAAATGAGAGTAGCTCGAGTAGGCCTAACCTCAGGGCGCTCCTTGTACACAGTTCGGGCTGGTCGCAGTTAGAGCAGGTCTGGTTATAGAGTAGGCCTAGACTTTGGGTCAGTTGTCAGCTGTCCCCGGATAGCATCACGAGATCTAATCCCAAGAACAGCTCTGTAACTATTATTATAAGCCCATAGACTAAGCACTGCACTCCATGCAGGCATAAATTCAAAACGTGGTGGAGATTGAATAAAACTTCTCCAATGTGCGTTAAGTTCTACTGGCAAACTGCAAATAAAATAAGGCCCAGGGGAAGGACTATAATATAGATTCCACTTCTAAGTTACATAGCCCTACACGCATGTCGTGTGTACCGCACGTGAAGTTCTGCGCAGAGTGGCATGCACGCTGACAGTCGCTGTCTGGATGGCACTGCGGCGGGGCTGCAGCGCAATGATCATTCAAAAATTCGTTTAAAATTTCATATCATCTGCGTCAGTGTAATCCAACAGGCCATTGTTTCTGATGACATACTTAAAAAGAAAAAAAAAAATACATGGATCCCATAAAAGTCATGCTTCTTACCCTGCTTGGAAGGTTGAATCAAGTGCTCAAACCTCCACTCTTGAAGCTTCGCCCCTGGCTTCGCCTCGGTCTTGCCGCATCAATAATTTTGATCGTACCAAAAATCCTACCGAACATAGACTCTAAAGAGAATTCTGATTGGTTATTATAGATCACGTGAATACAATTTCTTATACAACTTTACGCATTTGTGGAAAAAAAAACCAAACCAACAAACAAACTTTTGGCGGCGATTTCCTAAAACCATTTACCTGAATTAGTTCAAGATACACAACTTATCCGGACACAAAACCATTAATCTCCACAACTAATGAAAATACACAACGTTGTTTGATCAAAACTACACAACTCTTATTACACAGCAAATTCTTACCCAGCTAATTTGCAGTGTAGGCCCAAATAATAATGACAGGGCCCTCTGGTAGAGCAGTTGCAACATTGAAGAGGCTACCCTTCATTGGTGGAGAAGACATCATTAGGTGATCCGAGTATCCTTCGGATCACCTTCTGTATCTGTACTGATTCTTTGTTATTTCTCCGCAAAAGTTGTGCAGAGGTTAGCTCAGAAAGTCCATTGCCTATCATTGTCAAACTTATACCATATATGTATCGTGTCCTAATTGAATTGTTATTATTATTGTGCAGGTAAATTGAGAGAATGTTATGGATACGACGGCGATGTTACGTCCATAGAAGTGGTGGAAGGAGAGCAAGGTGTAATTCCATGCAAAGTGAAGGGGATGGTATCTGTCGTACTGTGGAAGAAAGTTGGTGACCCCCCTAATGAGTATCTTGTAATACTCAATCAAAACGGTGATCCAGGTGAGAAAAGTGGCTACGGATACGAGGCCGGCTTGTTCAACATTACAGACGACTTTTCCTTGGTCATAAATGAAGTCAATCCCGACCATGCTGGCCAGTATATGTGTCACATTTTCGATTATTCAACGGTGTCGACATATGGCAGTGCAACAAACGTCTCTGTCCAAGCAAGAGGTAGGCCTATATGCCATAGGAATCAGTAATAATCACTCTTTGTTTTCATCGCTGAACAAATGTTTTGACCGGTAGTACATTACACCAGTTAAGACGTGATTGAAAAAGTGGAGCTTATAGAGTGATCATTATTCACTTCAGCGGGTTGCGTCCTATTACAATGCTTGCTTTAGAATATTGACAGTTATTTTCCTAAAACTGGATGATTGTGCTAAATTATTGATTTGTTAAGTGAATATTAACATTACCAAAGAATTGGGCAAGTAAATAGGAATTCTTGGTTTATGAGATGCATGTTTAGCCCAATATCATAATAAAACTTGTTGAAAGCTGTAATGATAGGCAACTATGACCACATGAACTTTCGCCAATAAGTAATAGAAGAACATGAAATGATAAAGTTCGTTCCATTAAGTGCTGCGCCTATAAAGATTTGAAATTTGAGTGAGATGAATCGAAATTTGTCTAAGAATATTCAGTATTGCACAAACTACAAACTTAAAGTACCATAGTGCTTCTGAAGACAGACAATTCATTTGATTATTTGCAATGTGAAGCTTTGTACTCCAATTATACAGAAATTTTCCCAAAAAAAACATTGTGAATATTATGTCATATATTTTCCATATCTTAATACAGGTAGTACAAAATTATTACAAAGTGACGTTACTAATTTGCAGAAGCTGCATGTTGCAAAAACACAATAAGATAGGTATACATGTAAATGAAATAAATAGTCAGGACCAATATTATATGTGCTCAAAGGTTTGCATGGAGTGCTTGTCACGAGTCATAAGTGTCATACCGCCCATGAGACGCACAGTCCTCTACGAAGATATAGGCCTACTACAAAAATGCAATGCGAGGAAATCCCATTGGAAATTGAGGAAATTGCGGAAATATTTTTTTTTTATTGTACATTTCATGAACTTCGTCAGGGCATCATTTTCCGTTTTTATCACGCATTCGACGTGACCACGCACTACCTAAGTACCCTAAAAATTAATAGTCACAAATTTGTTCGTCTTTTAGAGGGTTCCAAAGCTGTCGGAGTACATTGATGATTTTAACAGGTATAAAATGGAATCAATGACAATACTTATTGAAAGTCTGGCTCTAGAACACCTGTCGATCATTGTATTCTCTGTGTTGAATTCCGGTGTTACAAAATGCACCTTCATTCAATATAAGTTCTGCAGAATATACAGTTAAGAATTCTCTAGTTTCCTCAGTACCGATGCACGGATTACATTCGAAACATTCTTTTCAAGATATTTAATGTCATATGGGGTAATTCCACGTTACCGACACTAACGAGTCATAGGCGCATGAGTCAATACGAAAAAAAAAAAACAAACAAAAGGCTCACAAGACCGAAATTGCGCAAATAAATACACGAGACTAACAGGATGAACAGCACAATCTACATGCCAAATACATATGTATTTGTACAGGTTGTTGCATCAAAGATAAAAGGGGAGAATAACAGTTGCAGTGTGCACTTTCGTCAAACTTTTTAGCGCGAGATTGTAAATAGCTGAACACACAAAAAAAGTAATCATTTGGCAGCCAGTTTGCTGATAATTAGATGGGCTTGCAAACTGTTCTTTTTTTCGTCGACTCGGCATACTCGAATTATGCCTAAAGAGAAGTGCGGTATCCAACTTTTACTCTAAAACTCCTCTTGCGGTGTTTTTTTCCCCCGAAGAGCCCACTAGAATATTATAGCCATGTCCGTACACAGAATTTATTTTCTATTTTTATCTTAACTTATGTTTTTTTTTTTTTTTTTTTTTTTTGAATGGGAAGAGTAACTAAAAAGTTTGAGTAGTAACACGCAAGCGAGGGTGAAAAGATCTGGTCCATACTTTTAGAGAAATTCTCTTTTTGTACAAACACTCTCACAAGAACACACAAATAAAGGTATTTTAAATTTCAGAGGGTGAGGGAGAGCAACTGACGCGGTAACACCTGACCAACTCCCATTTCCCATAACTTATTTCTTCCTTATGCCACTATCGGGACACCCAATGCAATAATGTACTCTTTAATAAACGGTGCATAGATGGCGCTGTTCATCGTGTCGGTATGGTGGGTCTTCTTTGCCTAGGATAGCGTCGATCTCGTGAGCCTCTTTTGCGAAGTGTCGAACTCATGAGCCGTATAACCCGTCAGCTATTTAACTTGATGCCGACCTCGGGGCTATTTATACAACTCGTGGGCTGTATGACTCGACCTAGTCTGGTTTCCAGACCCTTTGCCGAAGGCGACAAAATCAACTTAAACTATACTAGTTTTCGACGTTGAGGGCGTCAATATCATGAAAAGCGAAATAGTATGGGCAGAGGGTCTGGAAGCCAGACTAGACTCGACCGTAAAGGCTGTTTAACTTGTGGGCTGTAGAACTCATGACGCACCCCCGAGAATAATGTATATACCATATGTATTTGTGGTCATGATTATGATTTTAAAAAATTTTATGCTGTCGCTTACATTTGAGTGAGGGTGCTTTGGAAATAAATCCTCTTATGCATTCCAAGCGGAGCGGAAAACAGGTAGTTACCAACTACTGTTGCTTAACATGTCGATAGACTGAAAAGAAGCAAAGCTACTATCCATGGTTGGAAATCTAAAAATGTCTTTAAAAGGTGTTTAAACTGGCCAATTATACTCCGCATGACTACTGAAGTGCCTTCGAGCATTTGCGATTGTCTCACTTTCACGTCATTAATTATTAGTTTTGCTTTTTTCTGGAGTAATACGGTGTTATCGGATGTACATAGATGTATTTGAAATCTTCTGACTTCACTGCGAAGATAGGTGAACTGATACAGCCCAGGTTAGGTGCTTTCGAAAAAGATGTTTAACGTTTGTGGTCATATTTTTATCGATACAATTTTCTCCGAAAATCCTTGTTCTTGATTCCACATCACCAGTTTTCACTGAGGGTCCTTTAACGACCTTTCCTGCCGAGAGCGCCGGAACAACGGAGATTCTATCAACTGTACACACGGTACATACTGCATTCCATAATACTACAAAGAGCGAGAAACCCAAAGCAGTCTGCAGCAGGAGCCATCAGTCATGTAAGTTTCAAGAAAGACGCGGACGTTGGGGGGAGGGGGGGGGGGGGTTGGATGGCAGGTCAGAATGCCACCCTCCGCATTTTTTTTTTTTTTTAATCTAGTTGTGAAGCTTATATTGCAGTCTGATCATAACACTGTATACTTTTTATGACTACTGAGCCATGAAATTGAAAGCACTACTAATCTTCCTTCTTTGCTTTTTAAACGGCAATTGGTGTCTAAAGCAAGTTAAAAAAAAGAACACAGTAATCAGTGAAATTCGTTATCCTTTGGACGCAAAACAAAATTACAAGTCAGCCCCCTTGTCCATGTCCCTTTGCAATGGGATGTATATTTGTGTATTATAGGCCTATTCATACATCTTACAAATTGCTACGTACAAAATAGCCCTGAAAGTTCAAGAAGCAAAATTCATGCAATCGTTTCCACAGCACTCAGATATCGGAGCGCAGATTTGCATCGCACGATCATTAGGTGGAGGTTCCGATTTATGAAACAGGCGTATCCTCTGGGTGTCCAAAATTTGTTGCTCCTGTGTGTTTAATCTCCTCCTGAATTAGGTCAAGAGGGTAATGAAGCATGTTATTTGGACGCCAGGTGAAGCTACTGTCTTGTAAGGGAATCTGACACTAAGAAACCAGGAGTTTCACAATTTACTGCTGCTGATTGCAAATTAGATTTTCCACTTAGTTATACTGTCACACAGTGGCGTAACTACTGGGGGGGGGCATGGGGGGGCACGTGTCCCCCCCCCCCCATCCGCTGGTAAAAAAAAAAAAATAATAATTCAAGGGTTAGTAAACTGCTTTTGAAATCGACATGAAAGGGTGATCAAGAAGTAAGATATTTTTCTAAGATTTCTTTTAACCATAATTAAAGAGGTATGTAGTGTCAAACATTGTTCAAAAAGCCCGGAGCCGACAAAAGATTGTGTGATTCAGTGTGATTCCTGGTTGGCATTCTGAATAGAAGCAGGATGTGCGCAGTGCACTCAGAACATCCGAACGGCAAAAAGAGTAGCTGCACATGCGCAATGTGATGTAGAATGTACACCTTTGTACCTTACGCTTCGCTACGTCACAGCTAGATCATATATTTTGCAGTGTTGGTTTACATACTAGTCTATATTTAAATGCCTTGCATTGCCAATAATAAGACTTGAACTGGGTTATTCCCTACATTTCCCATAGATATATATAAAACACACACACACACACAAATACAAACAATTAGGGGATGCTCTAAAGTGCAGATTTTGGACTTCTTTCCCCCGCTTGGTCACTTCGACCCCCCCCCCCCCCGCTGGTCATACCTCCCCAATCATGAACGTAAAGCGACATCCTTGACTACCAGTGGCGGATCCAAGGGGGCGCACCGGTCCCCCCCCCCCCCCTTAGTTACAAAGCGAAAAGATATATCTAGAAACGGCAGTTTTTGGACTGTAAAATGTCAAAGTTTTCAAGCTCGCTCACTTTGCTCGCTCGCATTTAATTGTTGTGCCATTCTCCTGATGTTGCTTCCAGTAATTGCCAGCAGTTGCACCCAGTGCACGCCCCCCCCCCTTTAATTCCAAAGCGAAAAAAATATAGCTACAAACGACATTTTTGGGGACTGTAAAATGTCAAAATTTTCAAGCTCGTTCGCTTCGCTCGCTCGCATTTAATTGTTATGCCATTCTCCTGATGTTGCTGCAATTGCCAGCAGTTGCGCCCAGTGCACGCCCCCCCCCCTTAAATTCCAAAGCGAAAAAAATATAGCTACAAACGACAGTTTGGGAAGTGAAAAATGTCAAAATTTTCAAGCTCGCTCGTTTCGCTCGCTCGCATTTAAACGTTATGCCATTCTCTTGATGTTGCTGCCAGTAATTGCAACAGTTGTGCCCGGTGCGCCCCCCACCCTTAATTTCCAAAGCGAAAAGATATAGCTACAAACGGCAGTTTTGGGACTGTAAAATGTCAAAATTTTCAAGCTCGCTCGCTCTGCTCGCTCGCATTTAATCGTTATGCCACTATCCTGATGTTGCTGCCAGTAATTGCTGGCAGTTGTGCCCGGTGCGCCCCCCCCCTTAATATCCAAAGCGAAAAGATATAGCTACAAACGGCAGTTTGTGGACTGTAAATTGTCAAAATTTTCAAGCTCGCTCGCTTCCCACGAGGTGCCCTCCCCCCTCAATGTCTTGACCCACGATACGCCACTGCTGTCACACTCAGATTTGGTTAACACTTTATGTGCCACGTTCGCACGTGCGACTCGGCCGACTATAGAGGGCTCACACCCATAAATATTTCCCCATAGGGATTTGATTTGATTTTTGATTTTATTGGTTCCTGCATTATATCATTGCTCATGCAGATACATACACATATATCATATACGTTGATGGTACCATACATACAAATGGGTATACATAAACATTATTTGCTAACAAGGTAAGTTTCTTCATTACCTTTAGAATGTACAGCAATACAGTTTCTTCATTGCCTTTACAATGTACAACAGAACATAATTATCAGTGATGCAATGAATAACGCAGAAGGGCTACAGCTTAAGCATTGCTTGATTTCACGCAGCCCTCGTACATGATACATAACATATAGGAAAATAAGGGTAGGGATGACTTGCATAGAGATAGGATAGGAGAAAGGAGAGAGGAGACGTCTGTCTGCTTTCGCTAATACACAAAGTGAGATCACCTGGATCACTAAATAGTAAAGCATGGCAAAATATTATTTTTCTCACCCAGGTACGTACAGGTAAACAGTTACAGGTCATGGTCGGTTACATAACATTACGCAATGAATTCTGAACGGCGATAATTCAACGAGGGAATTTCACATACAATACAATTGCAATGACATTATAAGATCACTGATATCCAGAGAGCAGCATTGTCTTTACAGCTTTCTTGAAAGAATACATAGACTTTAAAATTCGAATGTCTGAAGGAAGAGAGTTCCAAATATCAGGTCCAGTGTGTCTGATAGATTTCAGAGCCATCACGGTTTTAGGATTTTGTAGATGAAATTTATCAGATTGCCTTGTGGGATAAGAATGTGTATCCTTGTTTAGCTGAAATAATGAGAAGAAAGAAGATGGCAACTGACCGTTATACAGACGAAACATAAACAGTGAATTTTGCAAAAAATTGATATCATTTACCTTTAGTGTTTTTAATTCTACGAACAAAGGATCTGAGTGGTCCCAATGACCTGAATTGGTACATATACGTATAGCTTTCTTTTGTAGGAACAATATACTGTCAATGTGACTTTTCGCAGTTGCCCAAACAATGTTACAATATGAGATATTCGACAATATCAACGAATTATAAAGCATAAATAGAATATTCTTTGGGACATAATACTATTAAGCTTACAGAGTATACCAACATTACGAGACACTTTATCTGAGATGTATTGCACATGAACATTCCATTTCATATTTTCACTGATATATATTCCAAGGAATTTGACACTTTATTTTTGCTCCAATAATATACCATCCACCATTATATTCAATTGGCGCATTTCATTTTTATGCTTCTTATTATGAAAATAAATAAGATTTGTCTTTTTTAAGTTGAGTGACAATCTATTGCTCTTAAACCATGTAGATAATTTCGGCAATTCAGTATTAAGAGTTCTTAAAAGCGACTGAAAGTCAGAATTGGAACAAAATACATTGGTGTCATCGGCGAACAGAATATATTGCAGTAACTTCGAGGAATTTGTAATATCATTTCTATACACTAGAAATAGTAGTGGTCCCAATATGGATCCTTGTGGGACGCCACAATGTATGGGTAAAACTTCAGAGTTTACCGATTCATAGTATACGTATTGTTGTCTATTTGATAAATAATCTTCAAACCATTCCAGTGGAATGCCACGAACGCCATAACAATGTAATTTGCGTAAAAGGATAGTGTGATCAAGAGTGTCGAATGTCTTGCTTAGGTCCATGAACACACCAATGACATGTTTTTGTTCAGCTAAGGCAGTCGACACTCTGTCATACAACTGGGCTAGTGCCATATCAGTAGAGTGAAATTTCCTGAAACCATATTGGTCTTGGTTCAGTATATTATTTTGTAATAAAAAATCATACAGTCTGTTATAAACAAGTCTTTCTATGACTTAAGAAAGACTAGGAAGAATAGAGATAGGTCGGTAATTCGAAACAAAAGAAGAGTCATCTTTTTTGTATATTGGATGTGTGTTAAAAATCAAATTTCAAAAAATTCTGTAAAATAGCTGGGAGAAATGAGGTGTTTCAGCTTCACTAACCTGGATAAGTTAGATATACCCTTTCATCCATCAAATTCTCAGGGTGGATAATTCAGTTCAAATTCTGTCCAGGGGTCCGCAAAGCCAGACTACAAGTTCTTGTCACTCAAAAAATCACCCATTTTCCGTACACGTACCCAATGAAATATAGTCCCCTCAAATTCCACCAGAAAAGCTTTCATCTTCCAACCAAAATGCAATTTGTAGAGGAATTCATACTCAATATCTACAGCTATTCAGTTTTTTGCCAAACTACATCATTGATTTTTTATTAATTTTTTCTTCATTTATTTTGGTATCTTTGGTACGAATTTGTGAAGGGGTCTGGGACATTCCATTGTATTTCCGGGTGTGAGCCCTAGACGGCGTGCCAACTTCGCATATTCTGCTCAAACGCATCAACCCGCCCAATCCGATCGATAAATCGCCAAGTGCCGCGGTACAATGAAAGCGTTTCTCGCGCTTGCGTTTCTCTCACATATAGCTTGCATTTCATGTCGTGATCGAGAATCAAGAGGTGTTCTCCACTGGATTTAAGAGTAATTTCTACGTTTCTGTCACTGTTTTGTGTGCATGAGTCATGCCTTTGCAGAAATGTAGCTAGAAAAACAATCATAGATTTGCCATATACGATAATACGTACATCAAAGCAAAGCTTGGCATTTTCTCTACAACTTTACTCCTAGTCCATGGGCCAGGCCAGATATTGGTACCATCTGAGGTGGCAATACCTTTTTGGTGTCATTTTGTTTGTCGGGCATAGATATGCTTATCAAGCTATGATAGCATTTCCAAATGAGTGGCTTAGTCATAGTAAATGAATTTTAAACCAATTTGGTTTCGTTGTTATATCCCTGTACTTCTGAATCGAGACCAACCGCTATACAAAGAAGAGCACTGTCTTCGGTATGTTCGCAGGTGTTTTGTTGTAAACGCGGTGCGTTTAGTCTTTACTCAAGGCAGCGAAGGGAATATCCAAGGGTTATGATGTCCACAGCGCTTAGTCTAATATTCAAGACGGCGAAGGGAATATCCAAAGCTTATGATACAGTGTATATCCCTTTATCTAAAAACAACAACAACAAAAAAGCAATTTCTCGTGAATTTTAGCGTATTTTTCAATTATTTATCATTTTCCGGTGAAAACGCTACGTTGAAAACGCTAATACCACGCCAATGTCGCTTTATTTCCATCCAACAATGAACGATTATGCAAAAACAATGTACCGGTACACTACAATACCTTAAAATTAATAATGTTGTAAATGTACAGAGTGATTCTTGTTTAAAACTGATGTATTTGTTGAGAGGGTAGTATAAAACAGTATAGGTAATCCCTTTTATTAAGAACTTTAGATATGATAACGGTACATTGTTCTAGATAAAGACTAAGCGCACCGCGTGACAGCTGTGGACATCATAACCCTTTGGATATTCCCTTCGCTGCCTTGAATAAAGACTAAGCGCACCGCGTTTACAACAGAACACCTGTGGAATACAGAAGGCAGTGCTCGTATTTGTATAGCGGTTAGTTTCGATTCAGAAGTATAGGGATATAAAAACGAGACCAAATTGGTTAAAAATTCATTTATTATGACTAAGCTACTCATTTGGAAATGCTATCATAGCTTGATAAGCGTATCTATGTCCGACAAACAAAATGACACCAAAAAGGTTTTGCCACCTCGGGTGGTACCAACAACCCATTTTTCGGCTCTTGGCCCATGGACTATCCCTATTTGGTCCAGATCAAAAGAAATCTGCAGAAGTTACATAGACTTGAAAAAAACCGAATATTTTCTCAAAGCATGAAACCGTTAGTGTCTCAGAATAATGTTGCACAAAGGGAGTTTTCACAATGGCATCATAAAGAGTGTTTTAACGTGTTATGACCGTTCCTGTATACGTTCATATTCCGTAATTCTTTTTTGGTCTCTCTTTGTATGTAAAATGACGATCACAGAGACTCTTAGCCTTGAGCTGAATCTGCTAGAGGTCATTATACACACAGGTATCAACAAACACGCACACACGCACACACGCATATATATATATATATATATATATATATATATATATTTAATACTACCTATATTATATACGCACACACTCACCTTTCCTGTCTGTCTGTCTGTCTGTCTGTTTCTATCATAATCCAGAAGTAATGGTATGATGTCTGGCAATTGTAAATGTTGACAATATATCCCTTTTTCGTGTCAATTTCTTCTCAGATGGATTGGCAGTGCTCATAGGATTCATCAGTGCGGTCCTATTTACGGTGCTGTTCTTGGCAGTCTACCGTTTGTTTATTCACAAGAGATGTGACCGCACCATAAATGGCAAGTGTCATTTATTGGACATTCTAATAAGACCAGTAATTGCAGTTGCTGAGCTGCGCCCAACACAGCACCTCGTACATATACATAGGAACATTCAATGAGTATTAATGGATATAGAATAATTTGATAAGTACCAACGTTATTTTATAAGGCACACGCGTTGCAAAATATCAAATGACGACTGTATAAGTAGTAATGAGAAATAAGAACATATATGGTCAAATGTACCAATATTTTTTAAATCTCTCGATGTTTTGATATGTTGAGCTGCTACTTTCTTTATCGGTTTGTCTGTCTCTCTGCTTTTACTGTAAATTTCTCTCCTTGAAATGCACGGTACATAGTGTATAGTAACCAGGACAGCTGATAAACTAGCAGTCATTACGATTATAAGGACATCCTGATCGACTGTGCACTGCTATCAAAATATTATGTTACCCTTGAGGTCAGAAAAGATTTCGAATAATAATAATAATAATAATAATACATTCTGCTTATATAGCGCATGTTACACTGAAGTCTCTATGCGCTTTACAAAAATTTCTATAATAACAATGCAATTAGAAAATACATATGTAATACAATGCAACAGACTACAACAACAATAAAGAAATTACAAAGAATGACCAAAGTATTGATTAAATAAATACGTCTTTAGTTTAGTTTTGAAAGTCTCTTGTGTTGGTGCGGTGCGAACAGAGTTGGGTAAGGTGTTCCATAGGGTGGGTGCCATGACAGAAAAGGAACTTGAGCCATAGTATTGAATGTTGAAGCGGGGGACTTGAAGAAGTAGTTGGTGTTGTGATCGGAGAGCACGAGGAGGTGTGTAGACGTGGATGAGGTCAGAAATGTAGGATGGAGCTTCACCAGTGAGTGCTTTGTATGTGAGAAGAAGTATTTTGTATTCTACACGCTTGCAGACAGGGAGCCAGTGGAGGTTTCTGAGAAGAAGTTTGGTACTGGTGTGTGTGGTCGCCCTTTCTGTGATTCTTGCTGCTCCGTTTTGTACCCGTTGGAGCTTAGAGATGTTTTTTTTTTTTTTTTTTTTTTTGCATGTGCGTTACCGAGAAGTGCGTTACATGCGTCCAGTCTTGACGTGACAAACGCATGAATAAGTCTGAGGGTGGTGCCACGATCTAGGACAGTGCGTATTGGAGAGATCTTCCTGATAGCTGCCATGGCGGAACGGCAAGTACTGTTTATCTGTGATTCTCGTGATAAGGTGTTATCAATGGAGACTCCCAGGTTCCTAACCTCACATTTCTCCTCAATGACTGTGTCGCCTACGGTCAGTTCGACTCCTGGGGGCCTTTCGAGGAACTTAGAAGATAGATGCAGAAGTTCTGTGTTATCATCATTGATGACTAGTTTGTTTCGCTTCGACCAGGACCGAATGTCAGCAATGCAGTCGTGGATCTTTTGTAGTGCCGATTCCCGCTCCGATGATGAGAATGACGTATACACTTGGACGTCATCTGCATAGATCATTGATTGCAGACCATGAGTGGAGATGATGTCATAGATTGGTGTCGTATAAAGCGAGAAGAGAAGGGGTCCGAGAACCAATCCTTGCGGAACGCTACAGGAGTCCTGAACCCGAGGTGAAGCACTCTCTTTTACCTTGACAACATGGCTCCTGCCCTCGAGATAATTATGATCTCATCCACTCAAGCGCACTGCCTGATATGCCAAATTCACGTGACATTCGATTAAGGATTATCTGGTGGTCAACAGTGTCAAAGGTTGCTGAAAAATCAAGAAGCACTATGACGACCTCTTGATGATTGTCCAGGGCTCGCAAGCAATCGTTCTGCACTCGTACAAGGGCGGTTTCTACACTGTAATGCCGGCGATATGCAGACTGGGTAGGAGATAGTAGATTGCATTCGTCTAGGTACTCCTGAAGTTGCTCCAGTGCGACCCGTTCCAAGATCTTAGAAAGGTAAGGGATGTTGGAGATAGGTCTAAAGTTTCCAAGATCATTTACAGAGAGTTCAGGTTTTTTCAGCCTAGGGGTTACTATAGACCTCTTCAAAGCTGACGTAACTGTACCTGCCTGCAAGCTGCAGTTGATGAACTTGGTGATGACCGCAGTCAGGTCAGGAATGCAACGTCTGATCAAGAGCGTTGGAAGCGGGTCAAGTTCGCATGACGCTGATGACGATGACTTTACCATCAACAAGACCTGAGCTTCTGAAACCACCTCAAAACTGGAGAACCGGTGTTGCGCTAGCAGTGGAGATGTTGAAAGGTCATCATACATCTCATGACCGATGCTGTTATGAAGACGGTGGATCTTCGATGTGAAGAAATCGCAGAAATCTCGTGCCAGTTTCTCAGGACAATGATGCTCAGTTATGCGTGACGCTACTTCCAGTGATGTTAGGTCATTAATCAGTCGAAAAAGTTGCTTCTCATCTGAGTTTTTTATCTTGTCTCGAAAATATAGTTGCTTGGTCTCATACAGCAGAGTATTGTACGCCTTGCATTGCTTTGCGTACATCTCTCTATCGATCTGTAGTGAATTTGGTTTCAGGAATTGTCGTTCTAATCTTCTGCGTTCTTGCTTGGCTTTCCTAAGGTGTTCGTTGTACCAGGATGCGTGCGGAAGAAGTGTAATAGTTCTCTGAACTTCTGGCGCATGCTTATCAAGAATGGAGCGGAGATCACTGCTATATTGATCAGCTAAAACTTTCGGATCTTCTGAGGGATCGTTGATGACTGTGGGGGACCGTATATCAGTCCGAATTCCGCAACATTTACGCTATTCAACGACCTAGACTTGAACTTCCTTTGAATGTGAGGCGGTCTAGAGAGATGTAGATTGCAGGTAACTGCGAAGTGATCAGAAGGCAGCGATTGATCAGACAGCACATCAGTCAGAATGGAATCATCTCTCCTGGTGTTTATGAGATCAAGGGTATGGTGGTTTACGTGTGTTGGAAAAAGACGTGATTGCAGAAACCCATAGTGTCCAAGAGGCGCAGAAATATCATTGAGCTATGATCAGCTGAGTTGTCAACGTGGATGTTGAAATCTCCTAAAACGAGCAGTGGATGGTTTGAAGTTTCAAGGACTTCAAGGAGAGAAGAGAACTCCTCACAGAAATCGCTTATGGTAGACTTGTTCTTCTTGCTAGTAGGTGGTCTATACAGAGTGACTAGACGGATGCTGCCAGTAGGTGATGTAATCAGCAAGTCACTGTACTCAAAAGATGACAAGTTCCGTTGATCATTGGCCGCCACGGTAAAACCCTTGTGGAACAATACACCAACGCCACCGCCTTTACCTGATGTACGGGGAACCTGATGGAAGTCATAATTCAGAAGTGTCTTTCTTATTGTAGCTAACACGTGATGATCTCGACTTGTGTTGGTGAGCCAAGTCTCAGTGAGAGCCATGATGCCGATATCGTTATTTACCACAAAATCACATATAGATGTGCCTCTTCCTCTGGCTTTCAACGATCTTGCGTTCCATAAAGCAAGTCGAGTGTGATGGACTGCGCTTTGCTTATTTCCAGAGGTATCCACTCTTAAGAGGTTGCTTTCGCTTCTGGTCCTCTCGCTGATGTGCGGTTCTCGTATATTTGCTGATAAAAGGGGACGAACATTACAGACTTTAGCAGTCTGTGCCTTATTTGATCGCTTTTTACCTGCTCTAGTGGTGCGGCATTTAGCGATGTTGATGTCCAGTAAGTCTCGCCAAAGACTATCGTCTATGCGATTCAGTCTTGTATTTCTGATGGAGCGTTTAATGTCAAAGAGCTGTCTTTTTGTGTAAAGTAAAGTAGGACACTCACGGTCGACACAGCTGAATGAACGTCGCAAGGATTAGACATACTCGTTCCATTCAGTTCTTCACAAAGAGCTGTAGTCACTGCTTCACGTTTGAAAGGGCACTGTACAATAAAAGTCCAGAGTAGGAAGACCGTATACAGCATGAGTTCAAGTTGACAGAGTCAGACAGGGAGTAAGCTGGGCTTAACCGCACGGGGAAGTCACCCGGTGTCTTGTGCTGCTGTTCTGATAGTTGTTTCTCCCAATATGGAAGCACACAGCGGGTCTTCATGGCTCGAAAATCAGCGACCAAGAAGTCAATTCAACAGTCCAAGAAATGACAGAACTGTACTAGAGAATGTCTTCTGCCATTTAATGCACTACTACCAACATGAAACTCACGAAAAGTCTTAAAAAGAGACGAAAACTTAAGAGCGATCTATATAATCGTGCTGCCTCGATGGTGGCGCTTCATATACGTATATGAATATAACATTTTCACAACAAGATAAAACGTACGAGGCAGTACCTCGAAGACAATCTACGTAAAGGACAAATTAGGGTATTTTGTGATTTCTGTTAAGAAATTAACGTATATGGTATTCTTTTATTATTCTAAATTCACGAGAGTACAACTAAGTTAATCAAAATAATGATACTTCATACTGCGACTCCAAGTGAAATACAGTAAAGGTCATCATCAGCACATATAATTGTAGTTACGATTACCAGGAATGTGAATGCAAGGTCTTATATTCCTTTTAAAAAAATATTTTCATCATTATTATTGTTTCACAACACGGCAACGTGAACTCAAGGCAAGAATGGAGATAAACAAAACGCTGACGAAACTAATGGTGTTTGCAGTCAAGACGACCAACAGTGCCAAGTTGATAAAGACGACGGCATTGGACGATTGACTGCATCGTTTCAGGTTTTCACCCGACTCGGCCTGCTTCGAAATAATGGTAAATATCAACTTTACGGCTATAAAGAAGTATTACTGAAAACTCGAAGAGGGAAGTGTCAGCATTAATTCGAAAAACTGTTTAGATCTTTTAAACATGTCTCGCTTTACAATATTGCAAGGAATATGTATTTACATTCGAACATTGCTCAAAAGAAATAGTCTGGGTAAAGCAGCTTACCAAGAACCTAAGTAGTTTCCAAATGTGATGATAGTCATGCCACATTAAAAGAAAAGAAGAGAAAAGAAAAGAAAAACATTGCATTGCAAGCGATACAAGCCCTATAGTGATTAGCGCGTATCAGTGTAAGGGGGGGGGGGGGGTTTCCTGACCCTTCAATCCCCCTCCTTCTCTGGAAAATATATGGAGATAATGTATCTATGTATATCAAAATATGTGCAAAATCTACATGTCTGTTATAGTATGCAGTCATGCCTGATTGTCAAGGAAAACGTAATAACGAATACAATAATTCTCATAACGCGAAAATTTCACTCTCATTGTTCTATTGAAAAGTATTAATTCATAGTATCTCATCATAACCATGGGAATACAATACTCATCGTTTGTTTGGTAATCATTCGTTGTTTTGTAAACTTTAATTTGTTCAGAGAGTTCTTGACAACTGCTGTTTAGCCATATCTAAGTAATGTAGGATAACTATAATTAATTTGTACACTTTAAGACTAACAAAATATGAACTTATACATTTCTATATATTTCTGATAAAGATTCACCCTGCTTTCCGTCCTGTAAAGGTCACTAATTTATTCGCAATAAACCATTACTCAGGAGAATTGAACTAGGTCTATTTGCCTTGCGCAGCAATGCGCAGCAAAAGAAAAAAAAATGAAATAAAAAAACAATAAAATTTGCGCACTCTCCCCCATTCTTCTCCCAGGGCATATATGAAGGGATGGAGGTAAAGCTGAAGACAGAAAAGCCGCAGTAGACGGAAATGGAATTGACTCTGTCAAGACAGCCAACGATGTCAGGCTGATGTCGACATTAGTTACATTCAGACGGCAGGCCCCAACCTCGAGGTTAGGAAACCTCGAGGTTTAGCTCTTGCCCCTTAACAACGACGTGTGTCCACACGACGAATTAAGGTTAAGCTTCTGTCCCCCGTAACTACGAGTGTGTCCCACTCGATGTTAAAACCACAAAACCGAAAGTTTCAGCCCACACTGCTAACAAGGCATCTATTTATTCTTTAGTCCAACCCTGTCGGACTCACTTACAGGTACTCTTTTTCTCTGTCATGGTATGCAGAGATAGCACTGCACTGATGACTTTATGCCTTTATGAAGATATTCGTCGAAAACATTTTTTTAGCGTCGGAGAAGAATATAGAATACAGTAGCGAGTTCGACGTGTTCAGTTTCAGAGATCAAGCGCATGGGAAGAAAAGATGATGTTGTTGTTTCGTGCGTCATAGGTTTTTCACGTGTGGTGTATTTGTGGTGTACGTTTGGGAGGTTGACCAGGAAGCAGAGGGAAATTGTGGGGGCTAGAGTTTACGGCGAGGTCACTCTTAACTTCGATTTCGTTGTATTTTGTGTCCACACGGTGCTTAACTACGAGTGGGGACCCCCCACGGCTCGTGATTAGAGCGCTAACCATAAGATTTCTCGTGGCTTGAAACATCGAGCAAACCTCGAGGTTTGCTAACTACGAGTGCGTCTTCACGGTCCCTAACTACAAGCTCTAACTTCGAAGTTTCCTAACTTCGAGGTTAAGGGCTCCCGTCTGAACGTAACTAATGAAATGAGCTCTGGTGGTAGCACTTAGCTTCTACGAGAATATGCTGATCTTTGCGCAAAAAAAAAACAAAAAAAAAACAATTTTGACTCCAACCACACAGTCTAATGTGCCTGATAACCTATAAAGGTGCAATCACACATCGCCGGTTTAGATGGCGGTTCATGGCGGTTCAGCAAATCGCCGTGCTCCGCCAAAGACCGTGTTTACACCGTACACAAACCGTGGTCATCCGTCATTCATCCGCCATGAACCCCGAGAACCGCGGGGAACCGCCAGAAAAATTAAACATGTTTAATTTTTCGTGGCGGTCTTGGCGTTTTGAAATGGACCGTGTTCCCATCGCCGTTCATCGTGTAAAGAACTCCATCCTCCGTGTTTGCACCGCAAGATCCGTGATAATACCGTGTTAACACCGCCATAATTTTCAAGCGAAAAGAAACAATGAACTTAAAAGAGAATAATGGCTCCGGCGACACTTCGTGGCGGAGCAATAAAAAATGGGAAAAGAAAGCAAAGATGAACCCATAATCCAAGATCGGGTAAATATAATTTAATTGAATGCTATAGTTTCCTTACTTCTTTAACACATATACAGTAAGAAATAAAGTTTAATGTTCAAAAAGTTGTTAGGTATGTTGAGTTACCTCATTTACATTAAAACTGTCATTTACATTAAAAGGTAAGTTCATAATTTTTATTAAAGCTTAACAGCTTTTAAGATGGCCAGCAACGTGAACCTGATAAGTTATACACAGAAGACTTATATAAATATGTTATGTTGATACAGAAATGTTGAAACTTTAGAGAGTAGAGGGAAAAGCAATGTTGAAATTTGAGAAAAAAAAAATCACCATTTATTGTGTTTCGTGAACCTGTAAGTAAAGAGGAAACTATGCACACATACTGTATATGCTTCTTTGATAATGTATAATGTACATGTCTTTTTATTGACTATTGTTAAAGATATTATTATTATATTATCATCATTGCCGTTCTTATAAAGCGCAAAATACCTTTAGCAAGGTCTCTATGCGCTTAAGAGGGGGAAGAAAAAGATAAACAGGAAAAGGTAATGTCAGAAACAGCAACATGCTGCATTAATCATCATCTACAATCACTATGTTACTATTTTAACAGATAAGTTTTTAAAAACATTTTGGACTTATTGATGGAACTTGCATGTTTTATCACTTGGGTGCTGTTCCACAGTTTTGGGGCGGCATAAACTACGTTTGTCATAGTAGTTTGTTGTAATGGATCGAGGGTATCACATACAGATTCCCCTAACCATTTAGGAACTCTCATAGGCTCATATTTCACAAGGAGCTCTGAAAGGTAAGAAGGAGCAATTTTGTGAAAACATGGATAAACAAGCAACAAGATCTAGTAATGCAATACGCGAAATAATTATGTGAAAACTTAATAAAGAAAAAGAGAGATGTTGAAACAAGCAAGTACTTGTACATCACTCGATAAATAAACCTGCAAATGAACAGGATTCTTTGGAAACTTTGTTGGATTCTGCTTTGATATGTATGCCATTTAATGACAGTTAATACAGATATTTTAAAAATCAAAAGAGAGAAAAAGCACGTTGAAACTTGAAGATAATTGCTTGTTGCATTACTTATATCAATCTGTAAAACACAGGGGGCCACAACGTTTCATAATTTCTTTAAAATTGTGTTTAACTAACAAAGCAAAACGCTCCTTGTTGCAAGCCATTGAGGACAAGTGAAAGGGCTCTGATTGCATCCAACTACATGGGCTTGGTATGGACTCCTCCACCTTCCGGGGAGATCCGTGTTACTACCGCGTCAATCCGCGTTTGCTCCGTGTTCAAAACGTGTTGAGAACTCAGTCACATCGCGTTTAAGTGCTTTCCGCCATCACTGGGACACGGTTCACGGCGGTTTGAGAACCGCCATGAACCGCCATCTAAACCGGCGATGTGTGATCGCACCTTAAGCAAATGGTACAGCTTTAACATTGGACTCGCGCGCGCGCTCGCACTCACACACACACACACACACACAGGTTTTTTTTTCTTCCTTGCTCGCGCCCAGTGTGAAAGCTTTATCATTTGTAGACATGAATCAACGGGCTTACACAATACACCGTTATGGGACGAGTGTCGTACCCAAATTCCTCGCTCATACGCCGCAAAAAAAAAAAAGAAGCAAAAAAAAAAAAAAGAAGCAAAATTTGAAAATTACAGCATTTACAGAACTGGGCGCAGAAGAAAAAGATCTGACCGAAATTTGATTATTATATCGTTGTCTTCTGTGGAAGATGCTCTTTCTAATGATTTACAAAAAATGTATCACTTTAAGAATGCAAGTTACTGAAAAGTCACCGTTCCCTTTTTAGGTTAAACATGTACTACCTGTGCCAAATGAAGATTCCTGAGAGAGAGAAAGTTAAGGGCCATGAGGCCAAAGGTCAATGGTCAAAGATCAAGTAAAAATGGTAAAATATAACTTTTTTTCTGCATATCTCGCAAATGGTTCGACGTATCTTTATGGAACTTAGTATATATGCATGTACTGAATGGCAGTGATTATCTAGAGAATTGGGGGTCATGGATAAAAGGTCAAGACCAGAAATCAAGGCCAACTCCTCAAAATTTCACTATTTTTCCTCATATTAAAATTTCAACTCTTCCTCCATAATAATATATCGAAAGTGACTCAAGGTATTACCATGAAACTTAGCACATGCATGTTCTACCTGACAGTGATTTTCCTGGGAATCATAGGCTCAAGGGTCAAAGACCAGATTAAAATGCTATTATTTTCATATCTAATACTGAAATTTCTCAATACCTTGAAAATTACTCAAGTGCAAATGCTCAAGGTCAAGCGTCAAATGTCAAGGTAAAGTGATGAAATGACTCTTTTCTTCATATTTTATATTCTATGCTATGCCTGAATGTATTTTCGTGAAAGTTAGTGTATACATGTATTCTCCGATACTTTCTGTGTTAATTTCATTATACAGTACAAATAACAGCAGCATACATTCAGCAATTATTATCATTAATTCCTTATCATACAATGCATATGTAACATTTTATACATGAGTTACATTTTAATTTGCATGCACAAGGATTGTCAAAAATAAACACAAAAACTTGATTGTTTCGCAATCGATAACGTCGTTGTGTTGCTTATACTGTTTGCTGCACATTGTGTAAAAATAATGAAGAAAAATATTTTGTTACCTATTTATGTGTATGTATGCATAACACATGTCATGTACATATATATGCATATACATTGACAATACAGATTCAGTAAATCAAATCAAATCAAATCAAATTAAATCTGTTTCGTATCATTGCTACGCTCTGGAAGGGAAATTACAGGCCAAAAATTAAATAGCAAAATGAACAAAAAGTTACATCTTAAAATTTTCCCTGTCTCTGTAGTCATAATCATTGTATATTGTGAGATTATACGTGCCAATTCTCATAATTGTCTTTCATCTCTTGTCTTCTATATGTTTCCCTCTTTACAATATCTGATGCATGCCATCTTATTTGAATGTAGATGCTTAAGAGTTGTTTATTGATACTGTAAACGCTCTTTCGAACAGTTTTGGAACGAATTTTGAATAAAGCAAAGCTTCCACAAAATTAAATGTAGCGTGTCGTTTGTACAGGTATGCGACATTTATTTTTTTCATCACACGTATCTACTATTGATTTATCATGAAGCGAAAAACATCGAAAAAGGAAATAAGATGAAGCATGTAAAGCACGTAAGCCCTCTAAACAGACATAGACACAGACAGCGAGTATACTGACGACAGAAAAACTCCTGATTCGCAATGTTAAAGGGATCATATAGTTTTGGTTGAGACCTAATTTCAGGTCTATAACATTTTTTTTTTTTGGTGAGATAATGAGAACCTTCTTATGAAATATGAAAAACCATGTAATAATATGAGGAATTCAATGTTTATTTGGTGAAAATTGGTTTTGAAATGGCTGAGATATCCCAAAAAGAGCAATTCTTATAAAGTGCGGGACCCACACTTTATGACGATCGCTTTTTTTTACTTTGTTTTTGAATGTTTCAGTCATTCCAAACCCGATTTTCATCAAATAGACTTTGAATTCCTCTTAAAATGGTTTGCTCTGTACTATATCATAGGTTTTTTCTTGGTATCTCGCAAAAGCTAAAAGCCCAATTCTCATCTCCACCAATACTGTACCATCCCTTTAAGCAGTACCTCTACGTACAAAAGCATAGATAGGGCAAAAGTACAGTACACTCCCACTATCACGAATGCGGTCAATACTAAACAATCGTTACAAAGAAGTAAAATAATCAGTTCAAAAGATAATTACTATAATATGATTTTAATATTTATATATCTATATATATATATATATATATATATATATATATACACACACACACTTGGTGATTCTATCCTTCTATGAAGAGTGCTCGATATCCTCAAAGGAAGAGCTTTAGACAGAAATATTGGAACAAGTTCACGCGGTTGACTACAGGTTAATCCGTATTTTTTGCAACTCTGAGTTTCATGCAACCTCCATGAGAGATGGAAAAAGTGTTTTCTTTGATTCCTCAGCATGGAAAGAAAACCAAGCTTTTAAAATTGAGAATTAGTATTTTTTTTTTTTTTAGGATTTTGCACACAAGTTGTTCTCGACATGGACTCGCTGTTTAGTTGTGAAAATAATGCGTTTCCAACTCAAGAAAATAATGCGTTTCCAACTCATTGTTCCATATCTTGTTTGTTTCGACAGTCCGTGAGCTATATGCGAACCTTCATTATGAAACTATGCTATGTTTGTTGGATTATAGAGGCTGCCTAAATCAGATACATCTTTAAAAAGTATCTTATTATTTGGGGTAAGGATTAAAGTATGGGATAGTGAAATAAGAGGTCAAAATATTGAGTTTCTGTAAAATGGGCGTTAATTGGAGAAAGTGTTTAGTGGAAGAGTAACATTTCAACAGAAATGACGAATTTGGTTAAATCATCAGTTGTCTATCTTTAGGTAAATGTTAAGAGTACAAGCTTAATATTCTGCCAGCACATACACATGTCCCTTACGATATTTCGTTACGATTTTGAACTGAATCCGATCGTTACAAGCTATGTTAAATGGTATTCAAATGTATGTGCAGTACTATTCCTCAGGGACGTTCGCTGCTCTTCCACGGTGAATAAACACTTGTTCCTCTGGGAAATTCCTAGTATAATTGGGTTCATATTAAAGCTTGAATTATACTCTTTCAGGTAAGATAAATGATTTCGAGAATTTTCTACTTTTTAAATTTGGCGTTGTTTTGGCTCAATATTGTACATTGTTTAAAAGTCTGACAAATATGTATATATATATATATATATATATATATATATATATATATATAGATATATTGTCACATAAGCAATCTTTTTCGTTATTTACTCTGCTACTTTGACACGTAATCATTCAAGTCGAAACAAAGTACAGTTAAATTAATGTTTTTAATGATAATAATCAAGTTTTAGATTTGTTACAAAGTCGAAGATTTGATATCAAAATTTCAAATACAAAACAAAGTATAAATACACATGTCACTTTTGGCTATACTGCTCTGGGTTCCGGGTTCATGTTCCCCCTCTGGTAGTTGGTTCGGTGTAAAAATGGCAGAGGTAAAAATGTCAACATGTTTCTCTACCTGACATTCCCTAGCGTCAGTACTTTAATATACACGAACTAATGAAATCATTTAACATATGGCTCAGACGGAAGTATGCATTAAAAATTGTCCTCACAAAACAAACTATCTCTACTTTAATACTAAATTAAGACTCCCTTAGCACCTAATCATATGCCTGAATATCATTAACCTAACCTCACATCCGGTTGAGCTTGCCTGAACCTGAACATAATGATGTAATACAGCATAACCGAATCCAATCACCTAATTTCTTTTTATGTATATTGTCTCGGGTATCCTAACAGAGACGTCATTGACCTAACGAACTTTTATATTAAATCAATGGATATTTATATAAAGACTCGAGCAACTATATTCCTTTCCTTACATATATATATATATATATATATATATATATATATATATATATATATATGGGTGAGACTTTTGAACGATGTACAATTGCCAATTTTCGCACCTCATGACATTCTTTCCCTTAGAACACGCCAGGATGATCTAAGAAACCAGTTTTTTCATGTCATCTCAAAGATTGGTAAATTTCCTTTCAGGAAATGTACGGTTTGGTTATCTTTTGCCTTATATTTTTCATTTGATAAGGACTTAAAGCGTAAAAATACGGTAAAAACGCTATTTTCACAACAATTTTTGTTTTTCAAACTAATGATGTGCCTTTTTTATTGTACGTGGCATCTAATATCTGACCATGTTATGGATCTGACATATCATGGGTATGAACCACAAAATTATAAGAACTTTATGAGCACGTATAAAATTACAGAGAACAATTGAAATATCAAAGCCCTAAACAGACGAACGTCCGTGATGCTTATATTTCTATCGCTACTGCAAATTCTACTTTGTTGTTCCCAACTGTAATGTATACGAAAATTTGGTGTTCCACCTAATGAACATATCCTGCAAAAATTGTACGTCTGCTGGCTGTACATGGGACGTAACATTCTTTTATGCAAAATTATACTCAGTTTTCGTCACGGACGTGCTTCTCCTATTTTCTGATAAAGATCGTAGCCCATTAAACGTTATTGGCGATATTGTTCTGAGTCGTAATCAACTAAGATCTAGCCACACGATAATATGTTTGTTTTGAGTTTCTATCCATCCTTTGTCAAATAGGAACCGAAATTATATTTTTAGACGAACCTCCGAGAAAAAAAGAACGTCCGTGATGATTAAAACGTTTTCGAGTGGGACACCATCTTGCTTTGATGGCGAAGGTACATTTTACCTTTGCATGTCATTTTTGGAGCGAACAGAGGCTCGTCCGCAGTTTTTGGACCATGCAATTCACCGAAAACCAAGCAAATAATTAATATTTTCTCTGAAAATTCACCTCCTGATTTCCCTCTGAGCAACGCGTATGCTGTAAGGATGTCAAATTTCTTATAATTTGCATTGACAATACCTTTTCAAATTTTTGAAAGAGTTAGGAAGGCTAGGTACTCTCTGCCGATTAGTTATCCGTCCTGGAACATGACCCTAGTAGTAGAACGAACGTCCGTAACAATTCCAGCGAACGTCCGTGACGTGTGCAATCCCACCGATAGGGATAACTTGTCCCGAAAGTGTCCTGTTATTCTTTAAAACTTTTGGCTCCAATAGCGACAAATAAAGTTTTACAAAGTAAACAATGAGTTTAGAGCAGTAGTTTCAGAATTTTTAAGGCGTTATGTGATCAGGATGAACAAACAGTTGAAAATTTACTGACAATTTTACGCTTGTTTTCCCTATAATTACACAAAAACAGCTTAACACTGAAATCAAAGTTATAGGAAAATGGAATTTTGCGTAATCTGTAATTTCTGTGCATTTAAATTTCTTTCTAATGAGGTTCTGGAGATAATTTGTACTGTTACAGGTTCTGAAAGTTTCGCTTACGGACGTTCTGTCCGAGAAAGGAAATTTCTGATAATCACAAATATATCACCGCACATTAAGTTAATGTTACTTGAAAATATTACCAAATCACCGAGTCGCTCATACCCAAAAGTGAATAACGTTCAGCACTCAATTTACCTGTAATAACAAATGGAAAACGTTTTGGTCACGGATGTTCGTTGGTAGAATAAGTCAATGGATTACATAGTAGGAGAAAGAAGAACAGTGCCACTTTTTAGTGACAGATGCTCCAAATGTTTATCTTTTGAGTATGGTAGCTGCCGTCTCAAACAGAACACATCCAGTTTCGGTCTCCATAACGGTTGTTCGTTGCAATTTTCATGATATTAAATGCCTTAATTCATTCTTATTTTCTCTTCACGACGATTTTTCTCTCATTCCCTAAGTAGCCTGAACATGCTGTGACCAAACAGAAAAAAACAAAACAAAACAAATCCGAAAAGTGATACGCAATCACATTCAGGATAATGACGGAAGAAGTTTGTAATGAGCATGTGTTGAAGAAGAAACGGACAAGTTTCAAAAGGACATGGAAGCAGTTGAATGAAAATGAGAAGAAACAGAGAAGGGATCGAGCTCCTACACACAGAGAAAAGAATTGCCAGTGCACTCCCGTTATACCAAATTCCTCTGGAGAAGTTTTATTATTATTATTATTTTTTATTCATCGAAATGCCGTCACAAGCGAACAAAAATAATGCAGTATACAATTATTGTCTGATGAAAACACGCAAATCCTCCGCTTATCATGACATGGTGTTTTTATACTCATCAATGAAAAGCAATGTTAATTTGTAATTCTTTCCGAGTTTTTTTTTTTTTTTTCATTTTACATTTAAGAGACAGAGAGACCGTCAAATTGTTTGTGCTTTTGTGCTTACTTTGAAAACACATGCTAAAAAAGTAATGATTAAGAATAGGTTTAAGGTTGCACTTTGATACGTTCGCTCTTCGAAAGATTCGTTACTCCGAATGTCCAAGGGTTTGTTATTCCGAAAATGAAAGAAAATACATGTTCGTATGTAGTTAATAAAGGAGGTTTCTTATTAAAAATGTTCTTATTCCGAAAGTTTGTTAGTCCGAAAATTAAATACTAAGGTTCATTATTTTTAGGTCCGTTCTTCTAAAAGCGGAATGGGCCTGATATTCGTTTAGGTGAAAGCGGTTATCATGAGGTTTTGAAATTTGGAGGATTTGGTTGTTGGTTGGAGGAGTTGGTTTGGTGAGTGTACATCTTATTTGTTTTTCTCTTCCAAGGAAAAAAAAAGTAAAATTGGCATAACTGAACAAATTGTTATTCATGGGTAAATGCTCCTCCATATAGAAATGAGATAATATTAAATAAAAAGATAACACATTAAAAAGCATGAACTCAGTTTCAAAAATATACCTTTGATTTTATAATAACGTTACAGCCCAAAAAGATAAATAAAGGCTAAAATAGTGAAGGAAAATAGTGGAGGGAGAGAAGAAGCTATAGTATTCAAAAAATTGTACGATTTTGAATTGAATTCTCAAATAACGAGGATTGTAAGTTATATTTGGTTCTTCAATTTGTCTCATGAATTCTTAGATTACTAAATAAAATGTATGAAATAAATACATATGTTCATTTAATCATATTTGTGCCCTTATACTCCCTATGTCATTTGAAGTTTGAGTTGACAGAAAATTCTTCTTTTCCCCCTTAAATTTCCCACTCTGATTTTGTTTGAGGTTATAAAGAGATAAAGAGAACGAAAACTTAATATTTTGCTGTTTCATTCGTGTCTCTCATTGTGCTAAGCTGGTCTTTTGTTATTTATGTTATCTTCATGGGCATTTGCAAATGAAAGACATTATGTCAATTGTTCCAATTTTTACTTTTGTGTCTTGGAGGGCTAAAACAAATGTGTTTACTCAGGCGAAAATCTCTCTTAATATTGATCAACTAGGTTGATTTTCAACTACATGACGTTTAACGTGGTTTATAATACATTGATTTTCATCAAGATCTTCTATGAAAATTATGAACTCGAAATAGTGTTTACTTCTTTTGTTGTCTTTTTTTTTTTGCTTAGTGTATCTTAACTGCAAGACGAAGAAACGTGCAGTCCATTGTTCCTGGAGTATGGTATGCTTTAACACATCGAGTCCGTTCTATATCTAGCTGCAGAAATGACAGAAATACTTCTGTTCTCTTCTCCTGTCTTGGGCTAGTATCGGGGCATGTCTGAAGCTACGGTCACAAAGCTTCGTACGAACGATGCGTTCGTACGAATGTAACTGTTCTTACGAATTCTGGAGTTCGCAGAGATTCGTAGATGGGGCACAGATTCTTACGACCTTCTTAAAAATTTCGTACGAATGCTGTTTAATTCGCAAGAACAACTTAACATCTTTTAGAGAAACAAAATGATTTTCAGTTATAAAATGGCCGTAGAATTCGTACGTTTTTCGTAAGAATGCCTTGAGTTAAGGCTCGGTCAAAAATGCCTTTACGAACTGCTACGAACGCCCTACGAACGATTTTGAGACAATTTCGTAAGATCTTGTTAAGAAGGTCTTACGAAACCAGCGTTCGTAGACCGTTCGTAGACCGTTCGTAAGTTCGTAGCCTGGTCGATGGTCTTGTCCAAGAATTTTTTAACTTCGTACGAAACCCTCTCTTCGTAAGACGGCCGTATGAACGTCGTACGAACATATGATTGTAAGAACTACGCAAGATTTTGTAGGGTCAAGTTCAAGTTCAAGTTCAATCATAGTTTATTTCCAATCAAAGAAAATCAAAACGTAATGCAAAGTATACATATCATAAAATAAAATGATATTGTCTACACTTTTACAAAAGGTTCATGTAATATACGAAATAAATTATATACATCAACATATGTACAATAATCAGAAGGAACGATGCGTATACATGTATACTTCGCGAGCTTTCAGAAAATAACTTCAATTTTGGAAAATAGCGATCCACAAAAAAGCAAAGCTTGTAGGACGTGGATCCCTAGATAATTGATGAGTAAGCAATATATTGTTCAAGTTTGTTTTATTATTTTCTTACAGCATTTATATTAAATATAGATTACTTAAGTCGTTTGTAAAAATATAGCTATACGCTGGCTTCGACAATAGTAGGAAATAAGTATCAATGCTAATGCCCAGACGGTGTTCATTGAACTGGTGTACCGGGAAAATATAAGAAGGACGACACACTCGTACAGACATTCAGTTACCCACACACATATACGACGCGAGACAGTACCGAGAAGAGAGAAGACGGTGACAATACAAGTCTACGAGGAACAAAGACAGGAAGGAAGAGGAAAGAAGAATAAAGAGAGAAGAGAGGTCTGCATACAGAACACGCCAAGTGCTGCGACATCAGGACAGGTGAAACCTCAAGCATAAATTAAAACAATTAATTCAGATTATCTAGAATTATAAGTAGATAACAAATGTTTTCTGAATTTGTATGTAAATGTGAGGAATGAGGGTGAGTCTTTTAAGCTATTATCTAGATTATTCCAAAGTCTGGGTCCGGTATACAGAAATGTATTTTGGGCATGTACGGTTCTCATGAATGGAAGATGGAATTCGTTGGATCGTCGCGTAGGATAGTTATGTACATGACTGTTTCGATGAAAAGAGTCGTGAAATATTTTGGGTAAAAAGTTGCTGTTATAATTAAACATGAACTGACCAAGTTGAAACACATACAAATCTTTTATTTTTAGTATTTTATGGTAAAAAAACAAAGGATCTGTATGTTCTCGTGTAGTTAGGTTAAAAACAGTTCTGAGTGCTTTCTTTTGCAATAAAAAAAGTTTATCAAGTAATATCTGATATGTATTACCCCAAGCAAGAATCCCGTAGTTTAGATACGGTAGTATCAAACTAGAGTAAAGAGTTAATAATGCACATGAAGGAAGATAATATTTTAATCGAACAGGACATGGCAGCGTCTTTTTAACAACCCGACAAAATATACAAAAAATCGTGAAATCTTCTTACGAATGACTTAAGAGTGCCGTGAGTTGCAGGTACACCCAATTTACGACAAAAAGAAGTCGTAAGATGCCCGTAAGTCTGACGAAAGAATAACTCAAGGCATTCTTACGAAAAACGTACGAATTCTACGGCAATTGTATAACTGAAAATCATTTCGTTTCTCTAAGAGGTCTTAAATTGTTCTTACGAATTAAACAGCGTTCATACGAAATTCGTAAGAAGGCCGTAAGAATTTGTGTCCTATCTACGAATCTCTACGAATTCCAGAATTCGTAAGAACAGTAACATTCGCATCGTTCGTACAAAGCTTTGTGACCGTAGTTTTATTCTTTCGTCAGACTTACGGCCATCTTACGAAAGACGTAAGAGCCCTTTATGAGCAACTTAAGGCGTTCTTACAATCATCGTAAGAATTTAAGGCTTCTAGAACTGTCTCTCGACCCTACAAAATCCTGCGTACCTCTTCTAGTCTTACAATGTTCGTACGAAGTTCATACGGCCGCCTTACGAAGAGAGGGTTTCGCACGAAGTTAGAAATACATCTGGAACAAGACCATCGACCAGGCTACGAACTTACGACGGTCTACGAACGGTCTACGAACGGTCTACGAACGCTGGTTTCGTACGGCCTTCTAAAGAAGATCTTACGAAATTGTCTAAAAATCGTTCGTACGGCGTTCGTAGCAGTTCGTAAAGGCATTTGTGACCGAGCCTTTCATTCCACTCCCTTTTGTACAATTTAATAAAATCAAAACAAATGAAAAAAATGTCATTAAAAGTCTTAGAGGATAGCGACATATTGTTTCCGATTATATATATACAGTGTAATATATATATAAAATCATATAACTATGTATATGTATATATGAAGGGTTTGGTTGCAAAAACCGATAAGTCCATTTTTGAAGATTTTGAAGTACGATCTCTGTCATAAAGTACAAAATAAAACCTTTTAAATGATATATTGATCACTACATATAAAGGTATATTTTTAAAGTTATGGTCAAAAGAAGCAAAAATTGTCTTATTATTCTCTTTTAATTGCAAATATCTCCATTTGGCAAATATGGACTTATCGGTTTTTGCAAACAAACTCTTCATTTATATATATATATATATATATATATATATATATATATATAATTGAAATGTGACTGTGCACCTCAAAACGAACATAAAGTCGCACACACTGACTGAGGACTGAAAATATGTGAAATGGGTCAACCTAGCCGAACTTGACTTTTTCATATTTTCTGAAAGAGCGGGTCTTCTTTTACATTATGCTAAAGTTTGGTATCATAAAACGGGCAGGAAAGTGTGTTTTTTTTTAGCAGTTTATCTCGAACATATTTGGTAGAATAGTGTGAGTAGGTGTGTCCTTAGAATCCCTTTTTCCTTTTTGAAAAACCTTGTCCACACTCTTCACTTTCAACTCTAATAACTTTTGAAAGGATAGTGCTACTGCCTTGAAAGTTGGCATTAATTATGGACAGAATGTGTTAATGAGGCATGCTTAATTTCAGTTTCATCTAATAATTCCTTCATTGTTGTTACTCTGGTGGTTTACTTCCTGTTTTTTGTTTCATTCATCGCACAGCCAGCACGGTTTGGTAAAGATTAAGCGCTTGAATAGACACTGTACTTCACAGCCTCTTTTCTCAGTTCACACTTTTCCTGAGTTTGTGCTTTCTTTCCAATATTTAGATAGGTTAGGAGAGTCCATTACAAGTGATTTGAGTTATACATCATTTTAAAGCTTAAAGTCTGCTCTTTCAGAATATGGTCTTAACTAAAAATTCATGTCTGGCGACTTTTTGTTTGTTTTGAGGTGCAGGGTCATAAATGGTACTATATCTTATAGATTTAGAAATTACCACGCTTTTGAAAAAAAAAAGCGAGATAAAATAAACGATCTCGTAAAGGATATGAGGGATAGTGAACGTGAAACTGTATTGAACCTATATTAGCTCTTCAAGAACATACAGGCAGAAGCACTCTAATACATGACAGACGTTGCGTTATACCAATGAAGTCTCACACCTACGACGCTCACCCACCCCAAAATCATTTCCTCAGTCCTCCTAGAAATAAGAAGAGGGAAAATGCCGCGCAGGTTGATCAGTCACAAACAAACGCTCTCTCTAATGCTGTTCTGAGTAATGTATTTTTTCTTCTTTTCGTTGGCTAGAGTAGACGCTAATGCCCACACGGCTGCATCTTATAGAGCTCCTTTCCTTCCTGAATAAATAATCCAAAGATTTCTCTAAAAACTATGCTTAAAATATCATGTCAGTAATACTTTACAGACTCGCTCACCCTTGGTATCGGCAAAAAAAAAAAGAAATGCTCAAAATTATGTTTTGTGACAGGCCAATATTCCATAACAAATAGATTATAGTTTTCTAATCTAATTGAAGAGTTTGATCTCAAAAACCGATTAGTCCATATTTGCCAAATAGAGATATTTGCGATTAAAGGCCAAGAAAAATCAAAAGAATAATAAGAAAATATGTTCGCTTCTTTTGACCATAACTTCAAAAACGTACATTTATATGTACCAATATATCATTTAAAAGATATTATTTTGTACTTTATGAAAAAGACCGTACTTCAAAATCTTCTAAAATGGACTTTTCAATTTCTAATCTAATTCCAAGATGAAAAAGATGGACGGGGGCGGGCATCTGTTCCACACAACTACTTTCGGTTGCTTTGCTAAATCAGTTTCTTACTTCCAGTCAGTTTAGAAATTGGGCATCTCTTCGTTAATGGTGCTGAAGTATTGTGTATCGATGAAGGAAACGGATGACTATTTCAGGAAAATGGTTATTAAGGCTGAAGCCTTTAAACACAAATTAATACAATGCCGTATGTAACGCTTTGTTGATTAGTAGGCTGACTTGTCTTTAGTCTCATCCACGTGTTTTATCTATCACGGTTTGCGACTTAAAATGAGAAAGAGAGAAGGTGAGTGGCAGAGTAAGTATGAGAAACAAGTAAATTATATGAATTCAAGCAGATAGAAGTCTAACAAAGCAATATATATTATAAGATAGATTGAGGGGCTTAATAGCAACCAATATGATATAACTGAAGGGTTTTGGTCTGAGAAATAAATGCATGCATGTACATAGATAGAGGGTCTTTACAGGAACAGAAATCATCTGATATGAGAGGGAGCCAATTAGAGAGATAGAGACAGCTTACATTTGGAACAAATACATTATGGAGAGGCGTGGAACAGAGAGATTGAGACGTAAAAGAGAGTGAGGGGCCGTAAAGACAATACACTGCTCGTGATACAATGTATTAGTTTAAGAATGAGAAAAATAGCAAACATTTTGCAATGTATTCTATTCAACTCAGGTGTCATTAGATTTAAGCGTTCATGTTGTTTCACAACTGGTTCTCTGATACATGTACATGTACTATTGTATAACCTTCTCCATAATCTTCAACTACTCTCCCTTCAAGCTGTCCCCATCCATGTTCTTCTTCTCCACTCCTTTCCCCTTCAGTCTTCCCTGTGCAATATTTCAGTCACTGATTAACGATCACCGATCAACGATCACCGATCAACGGAGATCAGAAAAAAAAAAATTACAAAACACACTCCAATGCATGATTTGTTTTATCATTGGTTAGATACAGGTTTTGACAATATTTTTTGGGGGGGTTTTCTTATATAAAAGTGTTCCTTCATAAATGCTCTTCCTTCAAAATGTCACTGTGAAATTTGTGTAATAACTTAGTGTAACCTTTGTACACTCTTTACTTTTGATATGGTTTGATCTGATTAGATTTATTGGTTCCTGCATTGCACATGCATTATCATACAGTGTACATTTTGGTGCCATACATATACATAAACATTTGCCGTGAACAAAATAAATTTCGTCACTGCCTTTATAATAATCGATACAGCAATAGGCATCCCTACAGTCTCTTCATTGCCTTAACAATGTACACCAAAACATGTCAGCGAAGCAATGAATAATACAGAAGGGCTACAGCTTAAGCATTGCTTGATTTGCATGCAGCCATCGTACATGATACATAACATAATAGAAAAATAAGAGGGAGGGATGACTTTAATTGCATTGAGATAGGATAGAAGAAAGGAAGGGAGAGGTTTGTCTGCTTTCGCTAAAAGTTTGCAGAAAGTTAGATCACCTTAATCACTAATCAGTAAAGCATGACAAAGTATTTTCTCACCGAGGAACAGATGAACAGATACAGGTCATGGTCGGTTGCATAACAATACGTAATAAATTAAGAACGGCGATATTTCCACGAGGGAATTTCATATAAAATACAATTACAATGACATTTATGAGATCATTGATATTTATACAGCAGCATTGTTTGTTTGTTTTTTTAAAGAGTGCGGAGACTTTAAAGTTCGAATTTCAGAAGGTAGAGAGTTCCAAATATCGGGTCCAGTGTATCTGATAGATTTCAGAGCCATCAGCGTTTTAGGATTTATTAAATGAATTTTATCAGACTGCCTAGTCGGATGAGAATGTACGTCCTGGCTTGTTTAATCGAAGTTATGAGAAAAAAGAAGATGGCAACTGGCCGTTATAATCATTACATTATAAGCAAATCATAAGAGCGGATTTTGCAACAACAACAAAAAAATGTTGTCGTTTAACTTGAGTGTTTTTGATTCTACGAACAGAGGATCTGAATGGTCCCGATAATCTAAATTGGTGAATAAACGTATAACTTTCTTTTGTAGAAGCGATATACTGTCAATGTGACTTTTTGAAGTTGTCCAAACAATGTTTCAGTATGAGTAGGATGATATTTACGATAACATCAACGAGTTATAAAGCATAAATAAAATATTCTTTAGGACATAATACTTAAGCTTATGGAGTATACCAACTTTACGAGACACTTTATCAGAGATGTATTGCACATGAGCGTTCCATTTCATATGTTCATTTATTTATATTCTAAGAAATTTGACACTTTTTTTTCTTGCAATAATTTACCATCCACCATGAAATTTAAACGGTGCATTTCACTGTTATGCTTCTTATTATAAAATCAACACATTCTACTGGTTATGATGAAATCAACACTGTTTTGTTAAAACAGATCATGGGATCGATTATTATCCTCCTCTCTCATATTTTCAATTTCTCTCAAATTCTCTGGAGTATTTCCTACTCTACTCAAGATAGCAAAAGTTATTCCCGAGTATAAAAAATGATGCTTCGTAGTGATTGTGACCCTGCATCACAAAACGAACACAAAGTCGCCAGACATGACATTTTAGTTCAGAGTATATTCTGAAAAAGCAGACTTTAAGCTTTGAAATGATGTATATCTCAAGTCAAATGGACTCTCCTAACCTATCTAAATACTGGAAAGAAAGCACACCGTCGGGAAAATGCGAACTGAGAAGAGAGGCTCCGACGTACAATGTCTATTCAAGCACTTAATCTTTACCAAGCCGTGCTGGCTGTGCGATGAATGGGACAAAAAACAGGATGTAAACCTCCTGAGTTACAACAATGAAGGGATTATCAGAGTAATCCGAAATTGAGCATGCCTTATTGACACATTCTGTCCATAATTAATGTCAACTTTCAACGCAGTAGCATTATCCTTTCAAAAGTTATTAGAGTTGAACGTGAAGAGTGTGTACGAGGTTTTTAAGAAATGATAAAGGGACTCTAAAAACAAACCTAATCACACTATTCTACCACAAAATGTTCGAGATAAACTGCTAAAAACACACTTTCCTGCTAGTTTTATGATCCCAAATTTTAGCATGATGTAGAAGACGACTTGCTCTTTCAGAAAATATTAAAAAGTCAAGACTGGCTAGGTTGACCCATTTCACCTATATATTTTCAGTCCTCACACAAAATCAGTGTGTGCGACTTTTTGTTCGTTTTGTGATGCACGGTCACAATTAGTAATTCAGTGATTATAGTAATTACCGACCTATTTCTTTGTTACCCACCTTTTCTAAAAAAAAAAAAAAAACTTTTCTGAAAGAGCAAACTCTAAACTTTAAAATGATGTATAACTCAATTCAAGGGGACTTCCTTAATCTACCTTAATACTGGAAAGAAATCCCACACTCAGGAAAATGAACTGAGAAGAGAGGCGCTGAAGTACAGTGTCTATTCAAGCGCTTAATCTTTACGAAGCCGTGCTGGCTGTGCGAGGAATGGGACAAAAAAAAAAAAAAAAAACCAAAAAAAAAAAACAGGATGTAAACAACCGGAGCAACAACAATGAAGAGATTATCAATTAAGCTGAAATTAAGCATGCTCTATTAACACACTCTGTCCATAATAAATGCCAACTTTCAAAGCAGTAGCATTATCCTTTCAAAAGTTATTAGACTTGAAAGTGAAGAGTATCCAAAGGATTTCAAGAAATGAAAGGGAGCCTCTAAGACATATCTGATCATTCTATACTCTCCCACCAAAAAAGGGTTGTCGAAAAACTGCTCAAAACACACTTTCCCATTTATGTTATGATCCCAAGCTGAAGAATAATGTAGAAGAAGGATAGCTCTTTCAGAAAATATGAAAAACTCAAGATTGACGTGGTTGACCCATTTCACCTTTTTTGAGTCCTCACGTAAAATCAAGGGGTGCAACTTTTTGTTCGTTTTGTGATGCATGGTCACATATAATAGACTCGATAGTTTTTATAACAAATACAATATTTTGAATCCTGATCAGTATGGGATCAGGAAATCACATTCAACTGACCTGGCGCAATGCCCCCCCCCCCTCCCTTTGGGCCTGGAAGGGGTCAAAATAGCTTGGGCTTTATAGGGTTAAAACATTTTCACAAGATAGAGCTCTGATTTACACTTAAGCACACATTTGGGGACGGGATTGACTTTTGTTTTATATGCTTTATGATTAGATGATATTTCATTTCATTTAATAAATAAACAAGCTACCATGACCATGTATATGCTGCTCGAACCGCTGAACTTTGCGTTCACGATTCAGGGCTCTGTCGTTGGTGCTGCTCAGAGCTCGCAGCAGTTGCCTATGAGCGAATGCCCTCCTGTGGTCATAAGGTCATAAGGTTTTAAGTCGCCATTTTGGTCAACAACAGTGATGATGTGGGCACACAAGACATTTTGCTGTATGAGTATATATGATAGAGCAAAAAGCGAAAAGTTTAACTGCTAAAACAAAAACACACGATTTTCTTTTTTTCATTTTAAAAGTAAGTTGGTCATCAGAGATCTATTCAAAGATACTGAATTTTCACAATGAATTTTAACAGTGATATTATTAGATACAAACTATAATTCATAAGCACTTTCATCCCTGACGAATGTTAGGGGGAGGGCCCAAAAAATTTGGATTTTGAATAAAAACCGAGACCATTGACATTCAGTTTTTTCCTCTACTGTGACATTGCTATATATGGAAGTATATATTTGTATATATTATTATATATAACATATATTATATGTATATATATATATATATATATATATATATATATATACTCAGCTAAAAAAACAAACAGAAAGTAAACACTTTTTTTTAAAGTTCATAATCTCATGGAATATTCGGATGAAATTCAATGTATCATTTACCGTATAAAAGGTAATCTAATTGGCAATGAAAGTTAATACAAAGGGAAACTTTACGCATGAGTGAGCACACAAATCAAAATTAAAGAAATTGACATTTTTCATTTATTTCAAGATATCCTTCAAGTTAGAAATGATAGTAAAAGACTATTTAACGCGATAAGAGACATGAGTAAAATAGCAAATTAAAGTTTTCTTCTACAGTGTATTGATTATGTCCCCTAACAAAAATAAAGTGGGAAACTAGAGGGATTAAAATACGATTTTTTTGTCAACTTGAAGCTGTAATGACAGAAGATTCCACATTGCCTTCAATTATTTCAAGCCCAGCTATTTACTATCCTTTGGGGTGCAAAGAAATAAAACAATTGTTTCATTGTTTTCTTTTGTACTCATTGGTACATGGAAGCTCTTATAAATGACAACTTGTTAAATTTGGCATTTTTTAGTTTCGTGCTGGGGGGGGGGGGGGGGATGTGGTCACTCATGCATAAAGCTTCCCTTTTCTTGACCTACCAGAGCCAGGAGAACTCATGCATAAAGCTTCCCTTTTCTTGAACTACCAGAGCCAGCACTTGAGAACTCATGCACAAAGCTTCCTTTTTTCTTGACCTACCAGAGCCAGTACTTGAGAAGTATTACTGGGGTCTGTTTAGCACATATCAATATTGTAGCGCCATCTATGGCAAATGTTGGCACAGGAGCAATATTCTTCGGTCGCACGTTTCTGTCTGACTTGGCTCGCCCGTGATGTTTGTGAAATAAATGGTTGTGCTACTCAATTGATGGACCCTGACTAGTTTCTTACTTCACTTCCGTAGTGGTAGCGATGGGATACGAACGCACGCCATCACCTTTGAGTTTGCCGTTATGACGTTAACTGGTTCTCTTTTCTTTTCTTTTCTTTTTGTACATCATTCTATTGAACTGACCGCTCCTCCACTTTTTAAGGCCGTGTCACAGCTTTCCGGGCAAGCCACGCGGGATTGTTGCGAGAAGGTATTTTCCAGCACGCAGGAGAATTTTCCGCGGCGGACAAGAATGTTTGCGAGTTTCGCACTTGTTTCTTAATCTTACCCACTAGACGCATGCTACTTACGTTCCGTGTGACCTGCGTGAGAGCTTTGAAACCGATCCGTTTTCTGTTACGACGGACTGCATGCGGGGACTGCGAAGTACCTGCGTTGGAGTTGCCTGCGAGGTGCTGCCGGTAAGGGTCTCCTACTGGTGTTCTGCGTGTACCTCTGCGAGCGAACCCCCAAGACTCACTCGGAACAAGTTTTGAGCATGCTAAAGGCCTTGCCATACCTTGTCCGGGGAAGTTTTGCGGCTTGACTTGCGGGGAAACAAATTTGTTTCCCAGCAAGTCTAGCAAATCTAATTTGCTACCCGGAGCTCTCCGCAGTTGGTCCGCACCTTACAGTTCCTAGCTCGTATCTCGCCTGTAGTTGCCCAGAGGTGCGCACGGAAGTCCGATTTAACCGCAGCCAAGTTTTGAGCATGACCAAAACTTTTTCTGGGTGAGTCGCGGGGATGCCCGGAGAGGTTCACGCAGAACGCCAGTAGGAGGCCCTTAGCGGCAGCACCTCGCAGGTAACTCCCACGCAGGTACTTCGCAGTCCCCGCATGCAGCCAAGATAATAACATTCTATGGGACTTCTGCCGTTCCTTCAGAGGAATTCTTAACTAAGTTGTCAGCCCCACGCGACTGGTACACTGGTACACTACGGGTGAGATACGTGTTAGGTACTGTCACGTGCGGCATCTGAGGGAACCTCCGGGTAGGAAAAATCGTTCTTCGCAAGCGGCACGCAGGGCGGAAAGTTGTGACACGGCCTTAAGGCTCAAAATTGCAAAATATCGTTTGCGTGTAAGATGATGCTGCAGTATCACTCGATGAAAGAAGATATTAGACATACCCTTAGAAGTCGTATTTTGCCGTTATATTCGTAAAACGTCATTGATATGTTCTGCTAGTATATCTAGATTCTCCAGATCCACATATATTTTGGGTAAAGTTCCCTTAATGTTACGTGAATTCCTTTCAATTCTCCTCGGGAATGATATCCATGCGCTATTCAGCATGCAAATACTGCAGTAACTGCATGGACAAGTAGTACAGACCAGACTTCCATTTACTCTGTATAACTTAATTCCCAAAGTATTCTCATAAGGTGTTTATATACCCGTCTTAAAGCTTATGATCTCATACCTCACTTAAATTGCGGTGTATACTCTATATGTGACATATACCCTCGTTTCATTAAATTGACATTGATTTTGTTTAGGTATTATAATACTCATAGTTACGGATGAGAGCATGCAATGAAAACAGGAAACCCTTTCCCCAATCAAACAGTCCATGTATAGAGCCACGAGTCCTTATTGCAAATGGATCGAACAAAAATTTTCTTAAATCGAGCAGGGTATGAACAACAAAGCGCAATCGTTTATAGGTCATGGAAGAAAATCTCAAGTCAGTCTAATAGCACTCAGTACGAGTTCAGTGTGGATGTAGGCCTAAGAAAGTGAAATCTGGGAAAGAGAGACAGTGGGATTGTCAGTCCTTCAGTCAGCCTTTGCATAGTAGGCGTCTGTGACAGTAATGTTTAATGCAGTGATGAGTTTGCAGGGTCTTCTTTGTGTAATATAAAGACCCTGGTTTCGAAAAAAGTATTGCGGTGAGCAGGGAAAGACTTGTCATATGACCATATGCATGCACCGTGGACTTTGATCACTCTCGTTAAGTGAATATCCAGTTACACAGTTCCGCTCGCACCATAGATACCATTATGGAGAGTCTGGTTTTCAGACACGACATTGCCAACTGTAGACACTTTTTACAAATTGCGAAGCCTGTACTATGATCACTATAGGACATAACGTACAGGTATTTTCCGCTCCTTCTAAATTGTTATTAAAGGGCATTGAAATTTGGGGCACTGAACAATATTGGCACAATGCACCCTCGGCGGAACATTTTTCAAAAGTGGGGGCCCACTTCCGGGTACGTTTCATGAGCTAACAAGCAAAAAAAAAAAAAAAAAAAAAAGGAAGATCTTCAGCTCATCTTCTTCATTCAACTTTCGGGCTTCTTCAGCTGACAAGCAAAAAGGTCTACAGCGCAAATACATAACCCTATACCGCGCTCACACTTCAAGGTTTCTACTTTCTAGTGCCACTTTGATACGCACTTCAGGGGTAAAAAAGTGGGGACCCAAAGGCCCAAATTCACGAAGGTGGTACAAATGAAACCATGGTTTAAACCATGGACAAAAACCATGGAGCGCCAAGTGTCGCATGGAATATTTCGTTACGAAATCAGTCATTTCATCGATGAAATGATTTTTTGTAATAAAATGACAACATTTTGTAACTAAATGGACATTTCGTCAACGAAATGATAATTTCGTCCACGAAACGATAATTTCGTTAACGAAACGGTCATTTTGTCGACAAAATGACCAATTTCGTAACGAAATATTCCATGCAACACTTGGCGCTCCATGGTTTTTTTCCATGGTTTAAACCATGGTTTCATTTTTACCAGCTTCGTGAATTCGGGCCAAAGTGGTGACACCTAGACCCCGGTTCCGCCGGCCATGCATGCAATGGGGATGGTCTAGAAGCCAGACTAAATATCCTGGATCACATGTCGAGGGGTAATGGAAAGTACTGGTACAAATGGGTTGCTTCCCGTGTCAAAGTCTCAGTTCACTGTTATTTTTATTTTCTTTTTCTTTTTTTCACTGTGTGTAACATGAACTCGAATGTTTCACATATTTTGAGGGAGTGTCGTATAGGACTCCTTCACTATCCGTGGATAAGAATATACGTATACTATTTGTGAGATTCAACATGTTGGACAGGCCGAAGCTCTTAAGTGATGTTTACAGGACACTTTGTCTAACGGTCATAATCTTCCTTTCGTCGTGTGAGTATGTAATTTCATTTATCATCACCTTATCTTTTCACAAAGAAGAAGCAATACCAAAAACTGACTATGACTGCCATGTTATCGAAGTCGCGCATTCACTTCTCATAGAAGACGTGCATGTCATGTGACTTTCTACATACCTGTAAACTATCAAAGAGAACACCGATATAGTAGGAAAAGTTTGAGTTTATCTATTTACTCTTGCGTATTGGTATTCCATTTGTTCCCCTTGACTAATGCAGTGCGTATTACAGTCGCGGCGTAGAGTGGAGAAAGTAACCTATGTTTATTGTCAAACCAGAAATCGGTCCTTATCATTATGTTTGCCTTCAGTTCTGAATTTCAGGTTACTTTCCATGTTATTTTTTCGCTCTTTATGCCTCCTCTCTTTTCCCTCTCTCTTCTATCCATCTTCCCCCGTTTTCTTGCTCACTCTTTTTATTTACTTATCTTTCTTTATATATTATTACTCCATCATTAACCTATTCTTCCTCTCTCTCATCTTTCTTACTTTCTTTCTCTTTCTACATATTTTCGGGTGCACGTCACGAGGTCGACACTATAATACTACAATAAAGCCCACGAGTTCGACATTAAGTAAAATAGGCCCACGAGTGCAAACAGCCCATGAACTCGACACTATACGCAGAAAAGGCTCACGAGACCGACATTACGCAAACAAAGCCCACGAGACCGACAGTTATAGGCAAAGAATTTTTAAAGTTTTCTGTTGGAACCGCTGGACGAGGAGACTAATTGAATTTATGACATGCTGTGTGGATAACAATTATAAAGAAAAAATATGTAAAATTAAAAAAAATAATTTCACTTTTCTAGCATAATGAAAAAGCACTTGACTTACCGCTTTTACAAAGCGGGAGGAAAGATTATTAACCTTAACATATATCAGTATCAAGTTGATGCAATGTGTAATTTCCATGAAAAATGAATTGTTGTGTAATTCCCTGTATATTTTCTTTATATTGTTGCCCACACATGACGTCATGAACTGTAGTAGTCTCCTCGTCTAGCGGTTCCAACACCAAAACTTAAACTTTTGTATGGAAAACAAAACAAAACAAAACAACTTTTTTTTTACGAAACTCCTGACGCAGAATATTATGTGAATGGGGCCTCGAGGAAGCAGTTGTTACTATAGGTGATGGAAACCAAATACCAGCGCCTCCTTGAAAGAGCGGAGAAGCAAGATTGGCTGATCTTTGATCTTGAGCAGAAGGTCAAAGCTGTTCAGCAGGAAGCTGCCACACTAAATTAAATATAAGTTAAAAAAGTGTGCAGTGGCGCCATAGGTTGCACTGCAGCAGAGCTCTTCCAAAGGAAGTTATTTTCGCCCTGAGTTGCTTCTGTTTTTCAGCAAATTTGGTAACATCCTCTCTGGCTATCTCGTTAGACCACTTTCAGGTCTTCCAACATTGGAATGAGCGGAAATGCCAGTAGACATTTTCAGAAATTTCTGCAAGCAAAGAGACCTACTCCATGGAAGGAGGTCATTGCTCCAGTACATGCCTTTGTCTGTCATCTACTTCAGTGATTTTCTTCGGTCATGGGTAAAGCAGTGATGGCCGTCAATACGAAGCTTGCCTTTGTTATAGTGCTCTGGTCCTTCCTCACGACAATGCCTGGTATTTCTTACCCTGGAGAGCAGCTTTTGTCAATAGGAGCCTCATCTCAGCACCATAGAGTTCCACTGGATGTGTACCATACATTGAAACAGCATGGCCTGTGCTCAATTCAACCAACCAAACGTGGAAGGAGAGCTTTTGAGAAGAGTCAGCATCCTATTACAGTGATATCTCCATCCAGGACTTTTACAAAAACAAGTGAATTAGCTGCAGAGAGGAGGACATGTATTGAGAATCTTGTTTCTATTCCGTGCCACCCGAACACAGAAGTGGAACAAAGTCAGTCTGCAGTAAACTCATCAGCGCCATCTACTGTCTACCATCTTGTTGAATGCACGATCTCTCTGTAACAAGGCAGATGAACTCCTTGCAAGTTCACACACACACTTTCAAGATGTGCGTCTATTTGCAGTTACAGAATCTTGGTTTTCCGTCGACAAGCCTGCCTCAGCATGTCTTCTTCCCGGATACCAACTGCTACATCGTGATCGCTCCGACGCGACGGTCGCATTGGCGGAGGTGTGGCACTGTATGTACGCAATGATATCACCGCCACTATGATATTTGAAGCCAACACCCTCCATCCTTGGAAATCATGTGGGTTAAGTTAAAGTCATCTTCAGATACAGCATGGCGACATGACATAGTTGTCGGTGCTGTGTATTTCCCACCACGCTGTCCCTATGTGATGAAATGTACGATCACATCGTTGATGTCGAAGACTCAGTTCGAGCACAGTCCAATAGTACCACGCTATTAATAGCAGGAGACTTCAATGATCTTGATACCCAGCCCATCGAGCTGCACACATTGCTTCGGCAGGTCGTTCTGGAGCCAACGAGAGGCAATTCCATCCTTGATAAGATCTTCACTGACATGGGGAGTGACTACAGAGAGCCTACTATGTGTGCTCCCTTAGGTAAGAGTGACCACCTGATCGTATCACTCCAACCTTTGACTCGACAGGCTCCACGCCAAAATGTCATTTTCTCGGTTCGACCTCATCGTGATTCATCCGTGCGCTCCTTTGGACAACGGATAACACATGCCAACTGATCGAATGTTGATGAACAGTCCGATGCATCTTTGCAAGAAAAGCGGCTCCAGGAAATCCTTACTGCTCGCTATCATTCTCATTTTGATGAGGTGTCCATCAAACGTCGAATGAATGACAAGATGTGGGTGATATGCAATCTTATAAGCAGGCTCGTAACCTTATTCAAAGAGAGATTGCTCAGGCAAAAAAAGAACTTTGGAGCTTGAAAAGTACATCACCTAAGGCGGACTGAGCCTGGAAAATGGCACCAACAAATCAAGAGCCTTACAGGGATACGCAAGTCTTCTGTCTCTAAGCTCTTCTGATAAAATTCCTGCTGAATTTGCCCATGAACTCAACTGCCATTTTGCCCGTATTTGCAACCGACTTTCTAGCCTTGATCTATCTGCCTTGCCCGCATATCTACCTTCCCTACCTCCTCCAAAGATCAATCGACATGAAGTCTACAAGCGTCTCAAGAAGTTGAATGCATCCAAGGCTGGACATCCCAGAGACATACCTATTCGCCTCGTCAAAGAATTCGCATATGAAATCTGTGAACCCTTGACCACCATCTTCAACAACTGCTTACAGACAGGACACTTCCCATCCTGCTGGAAAACTGCATCTGTATGTCCAGTCCCCAAAACAACACCCGTTGTCGATTTCAGTCAGCTGAGACCTGTTTCAATTACTGCTATCCTTGCCCGTGTTTTTGAGGGTTTCCTAGCAGAATGAATGATGGCAGATGTCAAGCAGATGATTGACCCACAGCAATTTGGGAATATGAGGGGCAGTTCTGTGAGCCACTATCTTGTGAGTCTTCTCGATGAGGTCTATCGATGTCTTGAGAGACAAGGATACGAGGCCAATCTCTGCACTATTGACTTCCTATTAAAAAAGCCTTCGACTTAAATGATCACTCTATAGCACTTGGCAAGATGATGGAGCATGGTGTCCGCCCAGCTATCATTCCTGTTATTTCAAGCTTCTTGTCTTGTCGCACTCAAACAGTGAAGTATTGTGGCACATCATCTTCGACCAAGCAGAAGCTCACGTGTGGAGTTCCTCAGGGGACCAAGTTGGGGCCCATAATCTTCCTCATTATGATCAACAATGCTGCAATGAGCACCGAGAGGAGATGGAAGTATGTTGATGACCTGTCACTTGTAGACATACGACACAAATCTCATGCTGGTCAGCTCCAGTTGCAGGTAGACACCTAGTCACAGTGGTGTTCCGTCAATGGTATGACGCCCCAACCTGAGAAATGCAAGATCATGCATGTTAGCTTCCTACGCAATGCTTCAGCTCCGCCTGTTATCATCCCTGAAAGCACAGCACTGGAAGCAGTACCTGCCCTTCGTCTGCTTGGTGTGACGATACAAGCCAACCTGAAGTGGGATGCTCAGGTTAATCACATGATCTCACAAGCATCTCGCCGCCTGTACATTCTTACCATGCTGAAATCATTCGGAGTTTCTCGTGGTGATTTGGTGTTCGTCTACACAACATACATTCGCCCCTTGATGGAATTCTGTGCTCCAGTCTGGGGAAGCAGCATCACCGCACATCAGTCAACCAGAATCGAGAGTGTTCAAAAGCGGGCTCTTCGCATGATCGCCTCTCCTGAGAAACATAATTATGATGAACTCTTAGTGTTGTATGACATCCCAACCCTGGAGTCTCGTCGAACAGACCTCATCCTGAGCTTTGGAAAATCCCTGTTGCTCTCTGACAGACATAGAGGTCTGCTTACCTCAAGTAGACAATCTGTATCTCGAACCGGACTCAGAAATGGTCACAAATTAACACTGCCAAAAATCAGAACAAAAAGGTACGCACCATCAAGCATCCCAGCAATTGTGGACCTCTTGAATTCTCTGTAATTGTATATACATCACTCAACTATAATTAGAACAATAACAAATTTTATTATGTATCTTTCATATGTAAATTGATATATTTGTATCAAGAATAAGATGTGTGCAATCAAATATTTCAACAATTATGAAATTTTTGAGAAATTTGTTATTTCATCATGTATTTGCATTCGGAATCTCATGATTTATATTTTTATAGAGTTGGGCAATCAAGTACTCCGGTAATTGTAAAACTTTTGAACATTTTGCAATAACATTACTCATTGGCAAGTGGAACAGATAGGGCCTCATTGTGCCCAATGCATTTTGTAATTTGATAAACCAAGAAATAAATAGTTGTGTAGAATCAATTTTTTGAAAATTTGAATTGCAATTTTTATATTTGAATGAAATCTGATTTTGATATTATATATTGTTGAAATTATATATGTTAGTAATAAGGATATAAATTATTAGTGGAAAAGTGAGCAAAGAAAATGGGATTCCATCGGGATTCGAACCCGAGACCTCCGGATTGCTAGACCGGTGCTCTACCGACTGAGCTATAGAAAGCCCTAGTGCAGTGTTCGTCCCAGAAACCCTTAATTCTCAATGCTCGGGTGGTCAGAAGCTATAGCAGTGTGTTTGTGTGTGACACACACGCACACACTTGAACCTGGCATAAACCCGAAGGATAATTCAACTTGGGGATAAATGCGAGGGATCACTTCGGTGATCCCTCGCATTTATCCCCAAGTTGAATTATCCTTCGGGTTTATGCCAGGTTCAAGTGTGTGCGTGTGTGTCACACACAAACACACTGCTATAGCTTCTGACCACCCGAGCATTGAGAATTAAGGGTTTCTGGGACGAACACTGCACTAGGGCTTTCTATAGCTCAGTCGGTAGAGCACCGGTCTAGCAATCCGGAGGTCTCGGGTTCGAATCCCGATGGAATCCCATTTTCTTTGCTCACTTTTCCACTAATAATTTATATTCTTTCTGGTCAGTTTATTCTGTCTTTATTTAATAAGGATATAATGTATAAATAGATTGAAACTGGCGTTTCTATCTTTACGCTGTTTATATGTACGTACATGATACATCTGTTTATTATATAATAGTTATGAGTGTATATCTGTGTATGGTTATGTTGATGAAGATAATATTTTAGCAAAAGGGGTATGTTTTATTGATTTGGTTTTTTTCTGGATTCGTGGTAATTTCATATTTGATATATTTTATATATGGTATACACACATGTATTTCCTACAGTTTATTTACATGGTATGTCCAATTGCATACTAACACCATGTGATATATTTTTTTTCTGAAGTGCAGTGCAATAGTAATATGATAACAATGATATAGTGCTGAAAGGTGATTTGATATCGGTTTAGTAGAATGTCTGTTTGTTTGTTTTTTGAAGGATATGAACTGTTGCATTTTCGTTTTTTCCACATATGGTACTATACATCCGCTGATTTAATGTTGTTTTTTTGATTCGTTATGCTGCATGTGGAAATTTATTCTGCTCTAGCTACAGTACATGTATATTGTCTGTTTTTGAATGTCTGCATCTATATGTATGTTTACAGCAATATCACCACATGTGTATCCAGTTTTAATCCTGTGTAAATGCAATACGTAATTATAGGACTGTAAGGAATACATTGGTATGACTGAATGATCTAATAGGTTTTTTAACTTTTTGATTTTTTTCTTTAATGTATTTTTATTCTGTACGCATGACACTATAGCCTTTCTTCCGGGCGGAAAAAAAAAGCAACAACAACAACAAGCAACATTCTCGCTGCGTTACTTTGATTGTTGAAGTATAAAGAAGAGTGTTAATTATATGGACACTTTTTTTTTACAAACTCTAAGAAGAGGTATTCACTCATTGATATATCAGAAACTTGGCTTAACCAACAAGAATACTCATCTTGTCTACTACCAAATTATATTTATAGATAATAGACGCAATGAAAAATTTGGTGGAGGAGTGGTTTTTTATTATGTAGTGAATTAAAATTCAAACGGAGACAAGATTTAGAAATATTTGATGAAAACATTGAAAAGTTTGTATTGAGATATACTGTCATTTTTAAAACATGGTTGTATATAGGCCACCTGCTGCAGCTATTTCCCAGTTTCTGAATGCCTTACAATTTCTTTTTCATGAGATTATAAAGGGAAAGCAAAACTTCTGTGTGGCTGGCGATTTACTTTCATCTATGTCGTCTCTCGTGATTCCTTTATTGACATGTTTTCATCATATTCACTTTCTCTGTTAACTTCAAAACATTTAACACTTAAATAACAGCACAGTCATCAATGCTCCTCGTTAATATTCTTATTAATAAAATTGAGAATATTGCTGTCTCTTGGATATTCACATGTGATATAGGTAGGTGATCATTTACTTATATTTGCTGTTATAAGATCATAAGAGTAATATATATAGATCACAACAGATTTCAACGTGTCTTTGATGACTCCGCCATACCGTATTTTTGTTATATGCTTAAAATTTGTAACTAGGAACATGCTGTAAACAGAAATGATGCGGATGATCATTTTGAATCCTTTCTTGCAAAAAATCTGTGTACACAGATTGAAAAAGAAGGATCAACCATGGTTTGATAAAACACGACAGAAGATGTGTAAAAACAAGTATTTATATTATCTATTGGAGTATTATGGAAAAAGAGGGAGTGCTTTGAATTGGTTTAAGGGCACGAAGAGTTATGAATCCAATTGTTCAAAAAATACAATTGTAAATATCATAAAATCAGATTTGCGTCATGTGAAAACAGGAGAATCACAAGGCTCTGTACTGGGTGGTTCCCCTCCTTTTTTGTTATTTGTCATTGATCTGCAATTTGTAAGTATTACTTTGTTTTCTATATTATTTGTAGATGATACAAACTTATTTTTCTCAGGCCGGGATGTTCATGAAGTCAATCACATGATTAACACAGAAATGAAGAAAGTATATTCTTGGTTTGTTGCAAATCGTCTGGTAACAAACATAGCAAAAAAAAAAAGTTATATGATATGAGCATTTGTAGGTAATGCTTAAATTAAACAAGTGAATAATATAAAATTTCTTGGTGTGGTAATTGATGGCTTAACACGGAGAGACAATATTGTAGTGGTGTTATGATATATATATATATATATATATATATATATATATATATATACATATATTTCCTTCAAAAATTCTTTTAACCATATATCACACAATGCAATAGTAATGATATGGGGTCACACTTCATGACTGTACATATTAAACCGTATGTTATTATTACAAAGGTGTGCAATAAGAATAGTCTGTGACGTAAACCCTTTAGAGCACACTGCAACACTATTTAAGAAAATGAAAATTTTAACAATTGATAAAACAGTGCAATTACAAGTGGCCATATTTTTGTTTTCGTATTTCAAAGGCATTTTGCCTCTAACCTTCCATGAGTCATTCATCCAAAATAGTGCAATTCATACCAGATGTGCTAACAACCTATGTTTACCCTTTTATCGATATAAGCTTTCAAAGACTACAATTAGTATTGGAGCTAAGTGCTGGAATAAGATACCTGCAATTATCAAAGATGCCTACACTGTAATCTTTTAAACGTAAATATAGATTGTTTTTTAATTCAAAGTGCAGCTGAATAATTCTTTCGATATTTGCCTGTTTGTTTTGATTTGTTGTCTTTTGTATGTGTTTGTCCTTTCTTACTTGCAATTTAGTGTATATTTTCTAAGGATATAAATTGCAATTTGTACCTATTCATCTGTTCATCTGTGAATTTTTCACATTTTATTTTTATTTATTTATTTTTTTGGGGGGAGAGGGGGTAGCTTGTAGAAAGGGATATGTGTATATTATAAAGGCGTTTGTAATTATGATCTATCTGTTTTAGTGTATTATTTTATGCATTTGTGAAGTAAACAGAAGTTAAGCTTATTGGCTTCTTTGCTGTACTCTGCACGTTATTGAACAAATCACTTCAATCAATGAATAAATACCAAAATCTTTATTCATAATTTCTTATCCTCAGCTTTCCTAATCGCCGAATGAGGTGTATGCATAAGAACAAAAAAAAAAATGAATGCATATTGCTGGCTGTCCCACACGTTGTATCAAAATGATTACAACATATGAATACACATAATAACACAAAATTGCAATGGAAACATAACTATTAACCGTGACACATTTCTTTTTTTTTATTTCAAGACAAATACCGAAAAGTACGTTTGAAAGGGAGGGGAATGATAAAAAGCAGAACGTCTAGTCAACAGTCCCCTCATTGAAAATTTTAGTTACAAAACTGATAAAACAAGGTAAAAAAGTAAAGTAAGACAGAGACAAACGGTAAACAAACACGAGACATCTCTCTTGTCATCGAAGAAAGAGGAAAAGAGAAAGAAGAAGAGATGATGGGTTAAAACCAGGGCACGTGAGCATTGAGATACCAAAAATCACGTAAATATAAAGAGTATAAAGAGAAGTTGAAGTAGATGATACATAATTGCAGTAAAACTTGGACTTGAAATTAAAGCTTACAAGATATCAGTCATATTGAAATGTAAGAAGTTCTCTAAAATCTTTAAAATTCAAAATTAAAAAATATATGATATACATTGTAGTGAAACTTAAATCATCTTCTTTATTGATATGAAGACAATTCCCAAATTTCGGCCCAGAAAACGACAATACAGCTTTTGAAAAAAAAGAGTCTTGGCTAATACATAAAGGCAAGTAAAATCAATTTGCTTGCTGGGTAGGATAAGAATGGATAGTTTCGTGTTTTGTTTTAATGAATATAGAGTCCAATATAGTATGATATAGTAAAATTTATTGTTAAGTTTGTACATTTTGCCCGAAGTACGATCGATACACAACATTACAATATTACAACATTACAACATTAGTATGGTATCTCCATAATTTATTGCAAATGATAAGAAGAACATTTTGCTGCATGAATAATAATCTAAGTAAGAGTTATACGTGTTTCACCACGCAAGTTTGCGATAATTTAAATCAGGTAATTACAAAGAAGATTAAAAAATGACAGGATGTTAAAAAAAACCCACAAACAAATAAGCGAACAAACAGACAAGCCCTAAAAAATACCTGGACTGTAAAAATATTACACATGTCACAAATTCGTAGTTGGTTAACTAGGTAGTTGGGTGTATCATGCTCACATGCATGTCTAGGCATGATATAAATATAAACTGATGATAAGAAATGATAAGAAATAGGAGTATTTATTTTTAGCGATGGAGATGACGTAATTTAAACTCGAATTTATGTGATTTTCGTTTATGCTTCCTCATGAAACATGGACAGACGCTTGTAAACTACTTTTTCTAGAATTTTCGATATTGCAGGTAACAATGAGATGGGTCTATAATTTTTCACCGTTGATGGATCTTCTCTTTTATAGATGGGGATAACTTTGGCGATTTTAAAGGAGTCTGGATACTTTAAGTAGGGATAGATTGAATATATGGGTGAGAGGGTCTGCTAGGGGGGTTAATTATTTTTTTTTAACAAATTCACTCTTAAGTTATCAGTCCCACAGCATTTACTACATTTCAGAGATCGAACAGTACCAATAATTTCCGATTCATTAATTGGAGTAAAGAACAAAGAATTTTGATTACTTTCAGGTAAGTAATCTTTATGATTTTTGATATCATATATCATATATGATGGGAATATATGCTGCTAAAGAAGGACCAACATAGGCAAAGAAATTGTTAAGAATATTTGCAGTTTGGTCAGGATTGGTAATGACATTATCATTATGAGTAATGCTATCAGGACATTCCGTAGGTTTCTTTTTGAGTATTTTATTAACGGTCCGCCAAAGAGCACTTTTGTCGTCCTTATTAGATTCGAGTTTATTTGAAATATATGATATACGTGAAACTCGAATCAAGATATTTGTTTGTATATGTTTTATACCTTTTCACGTTTTAAGGAGTAGGTTTTCTCAGAGATATTTTATAAAGACGGTTTCGAGTAAGAATGGAATGTATAAGACGTTAAGTAATCCAGGGTTGTAAAAGGAATATGTTTATCATAATAATCTAATAGTTTTTGTAAGAAAATTTCGTAAGAAGAATTAACATCTTGGAGTTCAAAGACGTAATTCCATTGTTCTTCGAATAAATCTTGATTCAATGAATCAATATTTTGTGGCGTTTCATTTCTATTCATTTTCAAGTATTGTTTGGGTTGGCGGCGTATTGGGGTTGTTACAGATTTATCATTAATCATAAAAATTGGTAGGTGGTCGGATATATATGAATAAAGAATGCCGTTCGTGCAGGTTTCAGTTATAACGTTAAACAATATGCTATCTATTAATGTTTTACTATGGGTGGTGTTGTTTATTCTGGTGGGTTTATTGATGTGGGGATGCAGTGAGTTGGGAAGTAATATGTGACCCTGCACCTCAAAACAAACAAAGTCGCCATTTTTAGTTGAGACCATATTCTGAAAGAGCAGACTTTAAGCTTTAAAATGATGTATAACTCAAATCAAATGGACTCTTCTAACCTTTCTAAATATTAGAAAGAAAGCAGAAACTCAGGAAAAGTGTGAACTGAGAAAAGAGGCTCTGAAGTACAGTGTCTATTCTAGCGCTTAATCTTTACCAAACCGTGCTGGCTGTGCGATGAATGGGACAAAAAACAGGAAGTAAACCACCAGAGTTACAACAATGAAGGGATTATAAGATTAAACTGAAATTAAGCATGCCTCATTAACACATTCTGTCCATAATTGATGCCAACTTTCAAAGCAGTAGCACTATCCTTTCAAAAGTTATTAGAGTTGAAAGTGAAGAGTGTGGACAAGGTTTTTCAGATATGAAAAAGGGATTCTAAAGACACACCTTATCACACTATTCTACCAAAAATGTTCGAGATAAACTGCTAAAAAACACACTTTCCTGCCCGTTTTACGATACCAAATTTTAGCATAATGTAAAAGAAGACCCGCTCTTTCAGAAAATATGAAAAAGTCAAGTTCGGCTAGGTTGACTCATTTCACTTGTTTTTCAGTCCTCACGCAAAATCAGTGAGTGCGACTTTATGTTCGTTTTGAGGTGCACGGTCACATATGTCATGGAAATGGATGGGTTGTAATAAATCTATATTATAATCTCTCATTAAAAAAAATGGATTTCTCTCTCCAAGAATTTCGTTAGCACATTGGTCGAAGTTTTCAAAAAAAGATTGAATGTCATTTTGCGGAGGACTGTAAATGGTACCAACTATAATATTTTTCTCATTATCATTTAAGATTTTAATAAGTAAACTTTCTGCTCCCTGAATGCGCAAATCGTTTCGAATTTTAAATTTAATTTGATTATTAACGTACATGGCAACCCCACCTCCTTTGCCACGCTTTCTGTCATTACTAATACAATTGTAATTTTCAATGCCAAATAGGTCCGGGGAATTGGTGTGCAACCATGTTTCGGTAACTCCTTTTACGGAAAATGGAAAATCATTGAGGGAACTTCAAAATAATTCAAACGTTTCATTTTTTTTTATTTAAGCTTCTTGAATTGAGATGGATTAAACTGAAATGAACACTAATCTGATTTGCCTTATTGAAAAGAAATTGACTATTAAATTCATTGATAGTGAAGTACTGGCTTGTGTGTTTGACTAGCTGTTGATCATCTATCCAAAAATCATTTTAAGAATTTCTTAACTTGAAGCTCAGTGTGTGTTACAGCGAGGGAACATGTAATACATGATATAAAAAATCAAAGTAATAACTTATTTTAGCTAATGTTATCTAAACTGAATGTAGAATTTGCTTCAGTGTACAAATTCAATCAAAAGAATCATCCAAGACTGCTTGAAAGTAATACTGTCATGTCACTTAATTTGTTTACTGATGTTAAGAATAGCAGAATTCCTTTCATATTTTGACTTTGTGAATCTTGATAAAACTTGTTAACTTCATGAAATTTGAGTTACAATAGCGAAACTTACGTTACTATTGAATGTTGAGAAAGAACATTATTAAACACTTGAAGCTATTCTTGCCAAGTTATTTGGAATAATTCTCGTAGTCATTATTAACACATTCAAATAAAACGGTCGTTATTAAATCTTTATTTTGCCAAAATGAAATAGAATTCAACTGACTAACTTACCAGACCTTTTTGAAAACGTACATGTCAGGCAACAAAATACTTGCAACACTGCTATAACCCAACCACATACGTTGGTAAGTTGGATTCAGTGGTCCATATAGAAGGCATGAAACAGTTTGTAGCGAAAGGGTCACGGGGTCAAGGGGAGTACAGACGATTTTAACTTCAAAATAACTTATAAGTTAACGTATGTTTCCCCTAGTTCTTCCGTCCGCAAAATAGTGATAATAATAATGATAACAATAATAACAATAATAATAATAATGGTATTAATAATAATAATAATAATGATAATAATAATAGTAAAATAGAATTGCGATTGAAGAGTGAAAACTTTTCTTTGATAAAGTGACCGTAATATTGAGTGCCAGATTCAAGAAGAATAAGGCGTATTATGATTGTACTGTTAATTTCAGAAATGGGAGTAACGTAGGTTACTCGCCTTAACTACACATTCAAGTCACCGACATTTTATCTAATTATTTAGAGATTTCCTCACATTAAGGTCATCTATGGTTATGGCAGTTGTTTTCGGGGAAAAGGTTATTCTTTCGTAAATTCATTTGTAGGTTATAAATGAGTGCGAAAATCATTCTCATCCCCTAATTCTTTGGTAACGTAGCTTTCAGAGAATTTGGCGACAGACTTCTTACGGCAAACATAATTTTTCCAGAAAGCTAATAATCTTCCATTTTTATACATTATGAAAGGGGTCATAATAGATGTTCGTAAAATAGGGCTACAGCCACAACTCAGAGCGGTTATCGACCGATTTGTAGCCTGCTTGGTCGCCTCTGAATTTTGGCACCGCTCAGCAGTTTTAGGAGATGTCGAGCCGGATATAAAAACCCAGCGATGCCCGAGCAATGCCCTGTCGATTTCCTGTCGGTCGAATTTAGGTAAAAAAACAAAAGAAAACAAAAAATTGCGAAATATGGGGATCTTCTCCGCGCAGAGACTGAGCAGTCACCGAGCGATGCCGTATTGGCAACTGGACGATTTCCCACCGGCCACCATCCACCGGCCGATTTTTACGAAATCGCTCAGTGACCGACGGGTGATCTATAGGTCATCTACCAGTGTCCCGTAGGCGCCCGCCGGTCTCTGCCGGAAACTTCTCACGAGCTACCTGGGTTTATTCATCTAACTATATAATGTGATTTGTGATAGTCAATTAATTAATCAAGATAAAACTCGAGGATAAAGATTTAAGAGTTGAATTACCAACTACCAAACCTCAGTTATGTGAAACCACAGATAACTAGGAATATGGAAATCAAAAAAAGGGAGGAAAACCCAAGATGAACAAAGATTGGATTAGATTAGAATTTTCCAAAATATCTTTGTTTTCTTCTTTATACGTAACAGTATTTTTCTATTCCTATCCAATTTCATATGTTCATTTCCCCATCTTGTCATTCATGACTTTTCATTCATAGGCCTTTAATAAATGGTATGATAACCAAACCATACTAATTCTACATATCGACAATAACTTTTAGCATTCATCTCTTTTGCCCTAAAGTGGTTGTCACTGTCTTCCATGTCCCTCATGTTGCATAGTTGCCGAGATTTTAGACGCTGAGATGCTGGTGGGTTTCTTTGCCTCTATCCCCCCTGCTTTTTCCACGTTGCCCTGGCTTCTCTTCCTGTCTAGTCCTTGGTTTCCTTCAGTGCTTCTGTCATTTTTAACTTTATCATTTTTAGTCCCTATATCACTCGACGGCAACCGCTCGATCTTTTCCCTCGGTTTTCTTCTGTGCTTTTGTCATTTTTGTCTCTAGTTTTGTTCCCTCAATCTGCGGTAACCGCTCGATAAGGTCAGCGCCTGGGCAGTTGCCGCTCGGACACCTAGCGTATTTTTGGTAGCGAGTGGAAACTGGTCGGTCGCCGCTGAAATTTTAACACTGCGTTAAAACTTCAACGGCGATCGACCGATGCCTTAAAAATCAGTGGTGCCTGGTCGGTCACTGGTCGATCATCGGTCGCTGTCCGACCGAAATTGGCTAAAAACTCGCCGACCGGTCGCCGAGCAAGCTGCTTTTGGGGGTTGTGACCGTTGGCAGCCTTAAGGCCCCCTCACACCTGAGCGAATTGACTGAAATATGACTTGCTGTGGCTGGCGAAAGGCATTTTTGAAAAATCATTTTCAATGGTAATTGATAGTAAATCATATTTACCCTTCGTGTTTGGGTTCGTACACCTTGTGAACTAATAGTTGCGATTATTCAAATTCGCACGGGATTTTTGAACATGTTTAAAATATTTCCCGACGAATTGAAAAATCGTCTGTCATTTGCTTGAATCTGCATCTCTTATTTAGTCTGCGGTAATCGTTCGTTTATCGTTCGTGTGCTATTGTCACGCATAGTTCCTCATCGCGCTTTTGCCAAGGTGGACCGATCTCGAAAGAACCCAAAACGAAGCAACACGATGACTAAATATGACTTGCGCATAAAAACGAAGGTACTATGACCACGATGACAAACGAATCTTCTATGCGAAGGGAAACCAAGATTGACTTTTACTATATTTGAATAGCGATGCATACACGAAGGCAAGTCTAAGAGATACTATGACAAACTATGGATTGCGAAGTGATACGATTACGAGCGAATGACCTGACGAAAAAATTGGCGAATGCTGAGCTGCTCTCTGTGACCAGCCATTCACCACGCTACTCATATATAAACATTCCACCCGAAAGTTTCAAAGTTTCTTCAGAAAAATGGAAGATGCAGCCCGCCTCAGAGTCCAGTATTTACTGACAATGGCTCCGAATGAAGTTATACATCAGCAGCTGAACCTACACCAGTTCATCAGAGGTCGCTTCAGATGGAGACGAGTCTTCAGACGCGTCGTATCTGGAGAAGGACGTGGCTGAACCCTGCCAGAAGAAGGGCTTTTGGAATCTACGACCAGCTGTTGGTTGAGCTCCGAAGAGAAGACCATTCGACTTTCAAGAAATTTTTCTGCATGCCCCCTGAACTCTACGATGAAATCCTGGAGAGGGTCAGAGGAAGAATCAGGAGGCAGTACACCTGGTACAGGGAGCCGCTGGAAGAAGGTCTCAAGTTGGCAGCTACTCTCCGTCATATTGTGTCTGGCACCAAGTACTCCGACATGCAGTATGGGTGGAGGGTGCCTGAAAACACCCTATCTGTAGGGGTCAGGGAAGTGTGTCAGACCATATGTGACGAGTATGCAGATGAAATCATGACAGCCCCTTCAACCCCTGATGGATGGAGACAACTTGCTGGTGGATTCTACAAGCGGTGGAATTTTCCCCACTGTGTGGCAGCTATTGATGGCAAGCATGTGGCCATCAGAAAGCCTCCTCTGTCTGGCTCGCTATATTACAACTACAAGGGCTTTTTTTAGTATAATCCTGTTGGCTATAGTGGACAGTGCCTACAAATTTGTCTGTTGCGATGTTGGTGGTAGGTATGATACAATAGGGGAAAGAGGGTAGGTCGAGTCAATTTAGGAGTACGTCAGATCTGTTATCACCTCACCTCCATTGTTACTGTTTCAATATTTATTTTTCTGATAAAATGATAGCAATTGGGGCAATTCATCTCAGTTTTTGTTTGATACCCTTTTTCTTCTTCTTCAAAAACGTGCTTTAAGAATAATTAATAATGTGGAATAGCATCTCCATCCTCATCGTCACCGCTGGCATTACTGGCAGCATCCTCTTGATGTTGGCGTAGAGGTGGCGTTGGAGACCGTGCGGGCGTAGGAGACCATGACTGTGGACTGGCAGACTGTGATTGCGCCTCTGCGGGACTGTCAGGAAGAGGCGGCACTTCAAACTGTGGTTGTGAGCATTCCGAAGTTGTGGATTTCTACCCGGTTGATGCAGTCTTTCGTGCGTTCCCTCTACCTTTGCCTCTTCCTTTCATGTTGCGTGGATGATTTCTCTGACCGCACTGAAATCTGGACGGACCTGGTCGCTTTTATACTCCCCGAGGAGCGGACACACACGTACGAGAACGCCTGATCTATTCTTTCGTCTTCGTTTCCAATCGCACGCCATATCAAACCATTGCTCATTGTTCGTTCGTCTTATCGAGTCATATCAACCCTTCGCTCGCCTTCGGCCGCAGTTTACTCAAAGAAGTGAACCGAAAAATCGTTATCCTTATTATGTCATATTTATCCTTCCCTTACAGTTCGTTAATCATATTTGACTTTAGTTTATAATAGGATGATGTGAAGGCAATTTTATTTAAAATCGTTGAATTCGCACGCATTTCGTGCGTTTTTCCCATTCGTCCACCTTCGTCCCCCTACATTCGCTCAGGAGTGAGGGGGCTTTTAGGCAGATGAACCAATACAACATCTTCCGTTGTACACAGCAGATGCTAATTCGGAAAACTTCTTTCAAGCAACAAGGGGTATTTCAGGGTTTCTTTCGTATATCACACTTCTCGTTTCCCATACATCAGGTCGACAGCGCAGTAAAAATTATTGACAAGTATTCAATAGATCCTCCGTTAATATTTCATAAAGAAAACGACAATATTTACAGGCACAAAATTTAGATTGAGGGGGAATACATAGGCAACGCGAATAATTCACATAGGCGCCGATTTAATGGCCTTGACCCTCAGATAATACAGATTTCTGAATATCTGTTTTTTTTGTTTGATTTTTTGTTTTTGTTTTTGTTTTTGTTCTTTATGAAGGAGGTGATTGAATATCAAGTTGGATAAGAATTTTGCTTTTCAGTTGGAGAGAAAGTGTCAAACATGTATATAGTAAATGTATTAGGGGATGGGATATTGTGCGCTTCACTATAAATGTACGAAATGTTCTGAGCCCCTGTACAGGCTGTCTGTAGAGGTGGGGGGGGGGGTGATTGTATACCCCGAACAGATTTCGAACTACAGGCACCTTTCATACATTTAGTATATTGATATGGAAAGCGGTTCATTAACAGTGGCTTCTGACCTTTCTTGTATAGCTGTTATCATGCAGGCCCTATCTTGCCTATACGGATATTTTTAGACTTCTTTTAAACGCATTATTTCTATCAAACTTAATTATGATGATAACGAGAAAATGATGGACATACTCCTTTTTTCAGGTGAAATAAGAGAACCTTATGGACACGACGTCGATGTTACGTCCGTAGAAGTGGTGGAAGGAGAACAAGGTGTAATTCCCTGCGAGGTGAAGGGGATGGTATCTGTCGTACTGTGGAAGAAAGTCGGTGACCCCCCTAATGAGTATCTGGTAATACTCAGTCAAAATAGTGATCCAGGTGAGAAGAGTGGTGAGGGATACGAGGCCGGCTTGTTCAACATCACAGACGACTTTTCCCTGGTCATAAATGATGTCAAACGCGAGCATGCTGGCCAATACTTGTGTCAGATCTTCGATTATTCAACGGCGTCCACATATGGCAGCGAAACAAACGTCTCTGTCCAAGCGAGGGGTAGGTCTATATTCAATAAAAATGCTACAACAATAAGGAATCAGTATAACTCAATCTTGTTTTTAAGCGCTGAAAATGTGTTTTGCACTTCATTAAATCTTCAAACGTGGTTGATGAAGTGGAGCTTTTATGGACTGATCATAATATTCACTTTTCAGCTGGGTGCGTTACAATGCAAGCTCTAGAGTGTTGGCAGTGTTTTTCCACACAAAAATATTCCTAAAACTTAATCTAGTCCAATTGTGCTTGATTGTTGACCTGTCATAAGAATCTAAACAACAACAAATATAATTGGAGAAAGTAAATAGGGGGACAGAAGGACAGAAGAGATGATATACTTGGGAGATATTTTTTTTTTGTTACAAGTCTAAAATTGCACATGCTCTGTCGTATGCTGCCAGGGACATCAATCCCGGAGGACAAGGGGTGGGGGGGGGACATGTAATTTTGTCCCCCCCCCCCCTCCATAATTCCCGAAGTGAAGTTTTCTTTCTTCTTTTTTTTTTTTTTTTGCTTTTTTGAAAGAAAACTTTCCAAATATTTCATCCATTGTGCAACATACTGTTGAATTTCAATTTTGAAAAGGCAAAATCTCACTCCGCTCGGCTCCCATCAATAGATTTAGACTCGGCACACTGTGGGGATTGACAATTTTCCGAATATTCCACACAAGTGTGGATCAGATCATTCTTTTTCAGTTCTAAAAATGTGTCGTTGTGTCGTGTGGGTCCACTATAGGTCTACACGAACAACAACGACATAAGATGCCGCGATTTAGTCGTAAAGTTTCTGTGAATATCTATTTGTCTTACATTTTTGTTATGAACAAACCAATCCAAAAATGTCACTAAAATTCAGGACTGAAAATGCAAAATCTTCCTGGTGTGGGAGGGGAATACCCCTCTCCAACACCCTCCCCTTGCTTTGTCTCTTCCCTCCCTCGCACAGATATTCCAACTCCAAGTATTGCCCCCCCCCCCCCCTGACGGAAACGGATTGACGCCGCTGGCAGAAGATACAGTTATGTCACCACTATAGTGTCGTCAGTATCATATTGATATGATAATGTACATTATAATATCACATACTCTTTAATTGTAGTCATGTTACTTACAGAATGTTACGCTGTTGATTACGTTTAAACGGGGTGTCTTGAAAATAAAGCTCCCTATGCCTGTATGCATTTCAAGGAGAGCGGAACAACGTGTCAGGAACCTTATGGACCAATCAATTTGTTTGCATGTAAGGTTTGGCAGAAGGTACCTTGCCAATAGCTATACTTTAAAATGAAACAAAGCTACTATCAATGATTGAAAATCTACAGTGCTTTAAAACTGGTGAATTCAATTCCACATAACCAATGAAATATCTTCGAGTTACTGTGATTGTCTCGTTTATTGAATGTTATTGATTCTGGAGTATTGTAGTTTGTAAACTTCTGTCTCCATTGTGTAGATGATGTAAAAGTACGCAACTTACGGGACTTAGGTATAGGGCTTTGGAGGAACGCATGTTTCACGTGTTTTACGTGTTTATTAACACAAATCGTTGCCGTATAATTCCCCCTCACCAGTTCTTACCGAGGTTGCTACAACAGGCTTCATCACAGAGAACGCAAGCCCAACAGAGATTCTCTCAACTGTTTATAATACAAAGAGAGAGAAACCCACTGTAGTCTGCAGCCGGAGTCATCAGTCATGTAAGTTTGAAGAGAGAGGGTGGGAGGTCTTTTTGAAGTTTGATCGTTATTTACTATGTTGTTGCTTTTTTTTTTCATAATAATATTTTGTTCATAATTTGAATCTTGGCTGTTAAGGTTTCATATATGACACATTAATTGTAATGTATGAAAATAAACATGAAAGTAGACCCTTACTTTTATCTCTTGTTTCAATAATTGTTTCCTTTCAATGTTTTTTTTTGTATATCAAACATCCATTCATTGTTATATGAAGAGGAAAATGTATAGCACACTACATGCTCCTCAGATGGTGATGAAACAATGTTTTCCAAAAAAAAAAAATCAATCCTTTCACAAATATCCAACAAGACGATCCAATGAATTCCATTTGGCATTTTTTAGGACGTTGCTGGCTCAGCACACTTTCATCTACAATGGGCCAAAGTATTGGAACTTACTTCCCAACGACATAGTATCAGCGCAAACTTTGAATTCTTTCAAGAACAAATTAAAATCATTCAATGATTAAACGAACCTATTCGATTGTATATCATAAGATTTCAATAGAAATTTCCTATTGAAATCTTATGATATACAACCGAATTAGGTTCGTTTTTATTGTCTCAATCAAGTCATCTTTTTACAAGCATTAAGAAAAGTAAACTGTCAAACATAAGTTTTCCTCAGATATTACTTTTATTGTACCATACAATAGTGTGTCTCTTCTTTATATATATATATATATATATATATATATATATATATATATATATATACATCCGTTCTTCTGCATTCATATCGGTATATATACCCAATCCTTCGTAATACCATTCCAGGGAGCGTTTTATCATTGCACTTGAATCATGAAGTCCAGTTTGCTTTTGTCCACGATGGCGCGTGTTGTACCACAGTCTCATTTTCCTTTTTTTTTTCTTCTTTTTTATTTCTCTTTTTCCCTTCCTAAGTTAATTTCATTGACATTGGTTTCTTTGATTTTGTGTATGTATTTTTTCGAGGGTCCCATACCCTACAAGCTTTGCTTTTTAGTGGGACCCTCCATTTCCATTCTAATCCTTGTATTGTGCGTTTGTATTTTATACCTTAGAAAATGAATTTATGTTGTTACTCGTGATTACATGTACGTTTTCTTTGAAATTGTTACAAATATGTTCTGTTAATGCATTTTATATAATTTTCCCTGTTTTTCAATAGAAATGAAAATAAAGTTGAAGTTGAAGTTGATGGTACTTACTTTCATCACTGCTTACATCTCAGAATATGTTTAAAGTTTGACAGGATGTAACTACTTAAAAATACGTTTCCAAAGCTTCACGGTGCTTGCACTTTGCACAATCTATCATCTCCACACATTACCAGATGGTATTTTTTTTTTATTACTCTGTGGTTCGTTTTAAGTTCAGTGGGAGGGAGAGGGTAAGGAATTTTATTCAAAGATAGGGTTGCGTTAAAGAAATAACTACACATGCTGTTTCTTATGAAAACTGAAATTTCTGGGGGTATTAGGGGTTGTGTTCTAGATGTAATAAGAGAATAAAATGACGACGGAGCTGTAAATACTATAGAGTTAAATTATTGTCTCTGCTTTAGGATTTAGTTTCGATTTCTTTGCTTCAAATAAAGGTAGGCAGCAGCTATAAAGGATATGACACTAGATGGCTCACCTCACTAATTTATGAGTTAAAAGGCAACTATATACAGTGTACAATGTCAGAACAGGCCATGACAAAGACAAATCAAAACACACAGGTGCAAACAGATTACGATGTCTCATAACATAATGGATAATTGAGTAACACTTTTCACGTCAGTGCAGTTATAAATCTTGGGTATGATTATTAAGCATTACTTTCATAATCAAACTGAAATTAATCCTGAGATTTAGAATTACGTATGCACAGGAGAATTCCGCTGTAAGGTAAGAACAATTATAGATTGCAAGTAAATAAAATGAAGGTCGAGATATCGTCGTTGACACCACGAAGTGGCACTTTGGCGCGGGGTTCACGAAAAACGCGTTTCGAGAAAAACGCAATTGAAGTTTTACAATTTTTGAAATCGTCAAATCGAGTGGATTTCTGTAACTAAACATGATAAATTGTACATGAACGGAAAGAGGAGAACTTCATCTTTACAGTCACATACCAATTTTAAATAATGAAGGTGAAATATTGCGACGGCGAGGCAGGAAACAATTGTGCCGGTTCGTGGAATAAATCATACGCGTAAACCGCGGTTCGATTGTTTCCACGAAGTGGCACATTGGGTCGCGCCCCATTGTGTCCTGTGTATTCTCGAGTACAATACGAGGTTTTCTGAGATGCGATCTTGAAATTGCTCTTACGATCGGTTTTAGGGGATATATGTATGGTTTATTGACCAGAAAAGCAAGAAGGGTATTTTTCTCACCGGCTACTATGATTTTTTCAAATCGAGGAGAAAATATATTAACACCATAAAGTTGCAAACATATGTGCCGCTTCGTGAACGAAATCACACGCCCAAATCGAGGTTTCATTAATTCCACGAAGTGGCACATTGCACGCGCGCACGACGTACCGTACGTGCGCCTTGTTCACAACAATGAGGTATTCGCGCGTGTTGCAATTTCCGAAATTACATGTACTTGCAATCATTCGTGCAGCCTTTACAGTAAAAATGTAGACAGTTTCGCCATTTCATTATAAACCCCAAATGTCTTCTTGGCTGTATATCACAAGAACAATTCCATGTAATAAAAAACAAGCAGTGTTGCTGTTATGTTCAGGGCTTTCTGTGTTTATATAATGGCAAGGGGTTGATTCCTAATCAGCATTATTCACTTCTGTACATTTACTGTAATGTATACTGATCTTTTTTCTTGCTTAATTCTATGTTTCACGATGCTCACAGTTATGATTAACGTCTCATAACTTCACACGCAGACTTTATTTCACAGTTAAGTCTACTTTCTCTCTCTCACATTTCTCTCTCTCTCTCTCTCTCCCTCTCTCTCTCACATTTCTCTCTCTCTCTCTCTCTCCCTCTCTCTCTCTCTCCTGGAAGCAATCTCATGCCCTCCTCATACCCCATCAACTGCCCGTATTCAGTCTCTTTTTATCATACTTATTATTCTGATAGAATACTCACTACTTTCATTCGTCTATTCAAGAAAAAAAAAAAAACTAGCAAAACAAACCAAAATCCACATGATAAAGGTTGAATAAAGAATGTACGAAAGAAATGATAAAATCGATCCCCACAATTTTTTTGTTAAGTGCTGAAACACTTCATACTTGGTATTTTATTTCGTTCTTCACTGACAAAGAAAAATGGTCAGTTGATAAAGCGATGAAAATGATCTTTTACACCACTTCAGACTTGAATAAGCGCTTACATTTCAAACATGTATAATCGAAATTTAGTATTAAAAAATTGACAGTTCATTTGTAAACTACATTGTCCGCTTATTGTTATAACATAATCATATTCTCAAGGTATTTGACAGAATAGATGATTATATTTCTATACACACGTTGTAGGAAAGGCTAGCTGCGGAACGGGTTAAAATAACAATACAGTGTAGTTTCCTTTTTTTTCTCTGCCAGATTAAGATTCAGATAAGCGGAAGAAAATTAATAATTCTGTGGAACACATACCTGCGTCCCCTTTATTAACACCAACGTCCATTACCCTGCATATCAGCACTTTAAAACGCACTAACGATCACTAATTCTACGTTTAATTAGATCTCTGACTTTGAGCAGTGTATAACGGCTCAGGAGGTGAAATAATCAAATGAATAAATCAACCTTTTTTTTTTTGAATGTCAAATATAAACAACAACCTCAAAACCAGAACAATTCCAAGAAACTGACCATGCCCCTTATTACCTAACAAATATTCTATTGTTTTTTCAGTATATCAGTTGGACCCTCTTCGTGCACTTGGATATGTAATTATTCATTATACCTGTTTCAGAATGTTTGTCAAAATATGAATCGATAAGCACTAAATCAATAAGAATGGTACGGAACGGTATATCGAATGGCATAAGTTAATTCGAACTTTACGAATTTTCATTTCTTTTTTTTAAACAAATGAATTATTTTTCAATGTGGAAATAAAGGCAAAAAGATGAAATGATTCAAGGAATGATTTTTTTAACTTACTGAAATACACAAGAGATAATATACAATGTATATCATATATAATAAATATTATGGATACTATCATTAATCTAACTGATTTAAAATATGGAGTTAACTGTAATGTGCTGCGCATTCTATATTACATTGTGACCCTGCATCACAAAACCGACAAAAAGTCGCCAGACATTGATTTTCAGTTGAGGGCAGATTCTTTTAGAACAGACTCTGAGCTTTAAAATGATGTATAACTCAAATCAAATGGTCTTCCCTAACCTATCTAAATATTAGAAAGAAAGCACACACTCTGAAAAAAGATTGAACTGAGAAAAGAGGCTTTGAAGAACAGAGTTTATTCAAGCAATTAATCTTTACCAAGTCGTGCTAGCTATGCAATGAAAGGGACAAACGCAGGATGTAAACTACCGGGACAACAATGAAGGAATTATCAGATTGAATTGAAATTGCGCATGTTCTATTAACACATTCTGCCCTCAATTAATGCCGATTTTCAAAGCAGTACAATTATCCTTTCAAAAGTTATTAAACTTGAAAGTGAATAGTGAGTAAAGGATTTCAGGAAATGAAAAGAGGACCCTAAGACATACCTGATCATTCTGTTACCCCCCCCCCCCCAAAAAAAAATGGTTGTAGAAAAACTGCTGAAAACACACTCTCCCATTCATGTTATGATAAAAAAACTGAAGAATAATGTACAAGGATTGCTCTTTCAGAAAATATGAAAAACTCAAGACTGACTCGGTTGACCCATTTTACTTTTTTTGAGTCCTCGCGTAAAATCAAGGGGTGCGACTTTTAGTTCGCTTTGTGATGCACGGTCACATTTACAGTGGTGAAACATAGTACCAAATTTTGTTTGATTCATAGTTCTTCGAATATTTTTAATTAAATAAGAAAACTACATTGCTCCAGGTATGTGCTTTCGTTTGCTAAACATGTCACTCATCATCAATCTTACGACAAGAGGATAACTATAAACCTAAAGACCATTTGACATAATTACATGGACACATGAGTTCAAGTAAGGCCTGACATCACTGTCAAACATGGGTGGTAAAGATGTTAGGGAGGGGTGTTTATGCTTGAGAGTCTTGAGAAAAAAAAAAGAAAAACATTGCAACGATTGGCATGTATAATTTCTCCACTTGTTGCTGAAGTACACTTTTGTTACATAGTACTGGCGGTGAAACATTGTCCTCTAAATCCGAACTGCTTTCTGTAGAGGTGTGATTCTGGAGATGAAGTGCCCTGCACTGTTGGTATCTGGATTAATTAAATTGCAGAAACACAGACATGTAAATTATTACATGAATAATGTGACTTGGTGACCCTGGAAATCTTACCACATCCAGGGCCTTTTCTATCCAAAAAAAAAAAATAAAATAAATAAACACAATTTCAAAATTGCTCTGAATTGCTCTGTTACGTTTCAAATTGGTAAATGCATTGCCAGAATTGCACAAAATGTATTCAAAGATGAAGTAGCACAAGACTGTGAAGATGTTTCCCTGAAAACCTGAATGCATAATTCTCTGAACACTAGGAATCCATCTTTCTCCGGGAAACAGCCCTGTGATTTTTTTTTTTTTTTTGGCTTCATTTTAAATGGGTGTCTAGAGTTTTCTTTAATCGTGCTATAGGGTCTATCTACATCTTGATACTAAGTCAAATGAGGGTGTAGGCCTAGATAATCATATTATGTTTTGCTCCCTGGCATATTAGTTTCATGTCTATGTAAATTACAAGATTGTGATTCGTTTCATGAAAGCCTATTAAGGAGAGACTTTTCATTCATAAGACACATCTATGAGAGATTCAAATATGTAATGACTCCATAAAACGGACCCCTCTGAGCCCTTCTTAATAACAGCGTAGGACTACAGCCCGTAATCAACTAGGCCTACAGGTATTAATACTTCATCTCGGCCTACAAACTAGACGTTTCTACACCAACATCATACACATTTACTTCTACGCAACTGACAAGCAAATAAAGAGGGGAAAGTCTAAATGGGCACACGTTTGTCCAGGGGAAAAAAATGGTAATGCTGGCAAAGCGTGAATTTAATACATGTTTTCTGGGGGGGGGGGGGGGGTTGTTGATAACTCATAGCATACAGGGATAGCAGTACGTGGGCCCAGGTTAACTTGAAAGTTGCGTTGTACAGTAGGAACATCAGACACTTGTCTTGAACGTCTCTAATCTTACGTTATAGCGTTGCAATGTCAAGTCAAATTTTTCAAGTATGACAAAATAAACACCCTTATCATAGATGACTAAAATCTACCCAGAGTTCTTACCTTCTTATGACATGGTACTTGGTATTTCATTGGATATTGACGTATTATTATCGTAGCTTGGCTGGAAGTGGTCCGCGTACGATGCGCGTAGCACGTCTTAACACAGGGCGTCTATGTAATGTGCCGCTTCGTGAACTAACCAACACACAGAGCAATTAATTCCACGAAGCGGCACATTCGATAGTGCCACCTTTGTGAAATTACTGATCTGCGTTTTTGTGCTTTGTGCCACTTGTAGAAATACCAGTTTTTGCATAAATAAGCATAATTCTGACCTGAGATTCTGTGAAATGATAGAGAATAACTAATACATAACAAAAATGAAGAAAACAGAAAATTGATTTTCTACGCGATTTTGGCCAAAGTGCCACTTCGTGGTGTCAACGACGATATAAGAGCCATGGAGAAATCACTCGCTAATAGTCAGCTATTGTGAATTTTATCATTAAATGTACACACTTCTTTGATAACAGAATCCAAAAAGGTAAAAATTTCACATCGTAGTATTTAATATGCACATTGTTCTATAGCAACATCTTCAAGGAAAAAGTAATAGGTATGGGCAAGAAAAGAGGCATGGGATATAAATTGTATATCGCATATTTTTGAAGCATTTAAAAACTTTGAATATAAGATTCGTTAGCATTGCTCCATAATTATAGGTCAGGCGGAACTTGAAATGGACAAATGAGGTAAAGTTGGATTAAAGTATCATATGTATATAGGGCCTACAGTATCTATAACTATGGAACCACCTTTGACCTATGGCTATAGGGAGACATTTCTTGTACCTTCTTAACGTTTTGAATTATATCATATCCCATTCAACCGCATGATTTACTGCTGAAATAACTTACAAACACAATGTCTAAAGCTGGATCCAGAGTTACATAATATCATATAAATATTTATACATACTTATCAGGACTCAACACTATATTTTTTTCTTTTTGGGGGGGGGGTCTGGTTGTGACCTAAAAAACTAACAAAATTAACAATCTATTATTGTTCTTGGTTGCCCAATCGGGCCTGAAAAAGGTGAATTTGGTTGCCCGACGTTGTTGAGCCCTGTATAATATGTATTTATATACATAATGATATGAGCCACAAGAAGCTCATGTCCAGGTTGATAGATATTCTACTTCTATTCCATTTCCTTCTCAGATGCACTGGCTGCATTCATTGGATTCGTCAGTGCTGTCGCATTTACAACGGTGTTCGTTGTAACATTCTTGGCGTTTCTGCGATACAAGAGACCAAGCTGCTTATTCAGTGGCAAGTGTGTTTTATACTTGGTATTCATAAATAATGAAAGTATCGTATATCAATATTATCACTTCTTCTATGTGATGGAGGAATGTTCGAGGAGTTTTACTGTAAGATACAAGAATTCACGTGCTTAAAAAGTAAGACCGAATATCGTCAAGTCATTTAACAATGTATCAATAAGGTTTTAACAACAGTTACTTAAGGTTGTACCTTGTTCATCCAATTTTCAGTAATGTCTCTCTTTGTTGAAGATTTTTCTCTTCGATAAGTGTGATAAATTGTACTAAAAGCATACACCTTGCCACTTCAGGACATGTGATACATTCGCTGTCTTAAAAACTTATGGACATCTCGGTTGACTGTGCATTGCACCCACACATTGTTTATTTTGGAAATTCCACTCTTATAACATAATATTATGTACGCAGAAGGCAGTAATTTGAAACGCCCGGAAACGCATTTAAGATGTCTTGTAAATTCTCCAAAGAAATATTATTGACTGACAGGCCTTGCCAATTTTCGAGAGTACAAATAATTTGTTTGAGTGCCGCTTCAAACTTCAATTCGTCTATTTCTTTTTTTTTTTTTCTTCCTTGTTGGGTTATTTAATAATTTTATTATTCTTAATTGTATTATTCAAATGGGCAGGGGGGGGGGGGATTTAGAAATCTTTAAAATTTTCTTCTCTCTATAGAACCAGAGGTGATAGATAGTTAATACTTCGAGTAATGAGTAAGTACATGGATGACTGTAGTTTCAAGTTTGACCATGGCGGATTCAAAGGTACACCCTCCCCGACCCTGTGAGGAGGGTCCACTTTGGACCTATTAAATGTCACAGTTTCATCTTCTTGAACACATGATTACGCTTTCACCAAACTTTGTAGATGTTATTGCTATGGTGATAGAATAAGTATTTGTACCATTCAAAACCTTGTGACTTCCTGGAAAATTATGCCAGGATGGGTCATACAAAACCCCAAAATTAAGGAATCTTTACATTTTTTTTTTCAAACCGCAAGTGATAAGCTAAGTTAGTGTTGTGAGTGTTATTGTTGCCTATAGTATCAAGTTTGTTCGTGGTGGATAGGGAAATGGGTCGAGGGTAAGGGGACCAAATAGATGCCAATTTTCATCTTCTTCTCGAAAACGCATAACCAGATTTTTACCAAATTTGGGAATGATTATAGCTACGGTGCTAACCTAAGTAGGAGCCATGATGTCGATCTCGGGAAAAAAGAAATATATGTTTTTCTCAATTACCTTCTTCGAGAACATTGTACAATCTCATACGTATGCTCAAATTAAGATATGAAAAACAAAAACATCTCTTGAACACCAAAAACACAATCTCATTTACCTGTGGTAGCCTGTTTAGTATTTGCGTTGATATCATGCTGCAGCAAAATTCCCCCAGGAAATAGAAACATCAAATAACCGGTTTGGGCAATATTTTATTCAGAAAGTGTAAGTTGCTTACTTCACAATGATTCCAGTCAATTAAAGATAGCGCGAGGGTCACAAATTTATCACTGTAAACGTATTGCTGTCTTCCTTATCTTTAGCTGAATGAAGGTTCGCGGACAGGAATTGTTATAAAGATACAAGAAAAAAAAAAACGATTTTGGTCGACTACAGATAATCATAGTGTGCGACTTTTTGATGATTGGAGCCACACTGTCACATATTAAAATTAGTTTTCTATTTTTTTTTTTAAACAAATGACTTTTCTGAACGTTTCATAATTATCAGTGTGGACACTGACATAGTGCCCCGTACGTTCCAACCTTGTAGGTTAAGCAGTCACATTATTTTGTGTGTTCTACCAGACATTTCACATTCATAGGCATTTATATCCTGTGTTTTGTTTTGTTTGTTTGTTTGTTTTGGGGTCTGCTCACAAGCTGCCTATTACCTTGGCTTTCTTACATTTTTGCACAGGGTGACCAGTGTAGAGAAAAACACGCCATCAGTATGTTTTGGTGGCTCTTTATCTCATAAATTAGTCTTTAGCAGGGATAAGAATTCACCTTCACATGGTGAATGTTTATATTTTATTTTAAATGGAATAACCTTGCTGTAGTTTGATGCATTCCATTCAAATTATGTATTGATGTTTGATGTCATTGGAGGTTTCAAATGTCTTACTTTTCCATGCTTATATATCCCTTGATTGCTAGCCTTTGTAGGCAGCATGTGCACTTTACTTTCCGCATTACTCGCCAGGATTCAATTAAATCTATTATGAAGGTGTGATTCGGGACAAGACCGCTGCCTATTTGTTTTTGTGAGAGCGTTATCATTGATCCGAATTCTAAACCAGATATGAATAATTCCTGAAGTGTTTCTCCTTTTAGATTAAATCTTACGTGTATCAGAATTTCGGTTGGTGCGGTTAATACATTTCACAGCGAGGCAACGAACATTTCTGAGTGTTACGTTTGCTTCTATTTTTCCCACTAGGGCAAGAGACATGGCCGACAGGCAGAGATGGATATATGAAGAACACCGTTAACGGCGATGGTACCTCCAATCAAAACAGCCAACAAGTTAAAGCAAATGCAGCCTTTGAAATGGAAAGGGTGGCATCTCAGAATACCTAACTTCGCCGAATGAAAGAAACCACCGTAATGCACTTGTTGGGGTCTATTTACAAGGGTGAACTACGAAATGATAAACACTGTTGAACACTAATTGGAGTTGAATATCATGTGCAAGGATACTCAAGGGTATTTTAACGTACACTTGAAGAGTTTGTTTGCAAAAACCGATAAGTCCATATTTGCCAAATGGAGATATTTGCGATTAAAGGTCAAGAAAAATAAAGAGAATAATAAGAAAAATTTTGCTTCTTTGACCATAACTAAAAAATGTACCTTTATATGTAGTGACCAATATATCATTTAAAAGGTATTATTTTGTACTTCAAAAATGGACTTATCGGTTTTTGCGAACAAACTCTTCATTGTTTTGTTTTCAAATGAACGGCCATTAATTTGACAATCATAATGTGTGTTTTATAGATTAACTATAAAATCCTTACATGTTATCATTTAAGTCAGAAAATAGCTGCAAGTCTTAAGAAGTCATGGCATATGTCTGTTGTATGAGAAATTGATGATACAAGTAATAACATTCCGCAGGCGTTATGAGGTCTTCTGTTTGTATTTAATATCAAACATATTATATATGAATATATAAATTATAAACATATAACGGTTTAAAACAGACAAATTTGTATGTGTCTATATATTATATCATCTCATATTGTATTATATTATATCATATTATATTATATTACATTATATTACATTATATTACATTATATTATAGTATAGATAGGATATATATATATATATATATATATATATATATACTATTAATGTAATTATTCCAGCTAACACTTAGTTCTGGTTAAATGTTTAGGCCTACATATGATTAAGTCAACACGAGCTATGGTGGTACAACTTGAAACATGTTCAGTTTTGAGGTTCTCTTTGATTTGTTCATGATATGAATTCATTTCGATGGAAATCAACCTTAACTTTCAAAGGGCTACATCCACACACGCTTGTATAAACATCTTTTTTTCTTCTCAAGACACGTTATCAACGCTCGACATCAGCGATGGCCATAATTGGCCTGCTAAAGAGAGAGAGAGAAAGAAAGAAATAAAATAAAAAGGTGAAGGAGACAGCGCACGTTTGCACTGGGAATTTTAATTTAGCGAATAAACCCAGTCAGTGCAATCTCGAGACATATACTAGTCATTTTGACCATGTTGAAACTGCCTGGATTTATTAAGAATCATGTCGCATTCCAATTTTTCTGAAATATCAATTTCTACAGGGCCGGCGCAGCGTTTTCAAAAGTGTGGGGGCCCACTTCCGGGTTTCATAAGCTAACAAGCAAAAAAAAAAAGAAAAAAGAAAGAAAAGAAGGACAAGAAGACAAAAAGAAAAAAAAAAAGGACAGAAAATGTTCTGATTGAGATTCATTTATTAAGTGTAGTCATAACCATTTCATATTGATGCTGCCAAGTGCTCATTACTGTCTTTTGTCCATTGTCTTTCATGGGGTAAAGGTGCTAAAGTGGTGATTGTATTGTCAATGTAAATGATGTATCAAATGGTTTTGATTGGAACTCAATAAAGTTAATTTTCTGCAAACTTGAATGTAGCGTGTCATTTATAAACACAATCGAATATGTTACATTTGTGGCTACACACTATCAAGAGAAATTCTCAAAAAAATATAGAAATCAAACATTGAAAATGTCAAGCAAGTATAGTCACCAAAAACAGTCAAGCATACTGATGACGGAGGATCTTGTGATTGGTAATGTCAAGCAAAAATGTGTAGATGGGTGGAGGGGTAAAAATAGATGGGTAAAAGTGTTGCAATCAACAAGAGGTAAACTTTCCATGATTCATTCACCGTATCCTTTCCTCTGCTAGAATGCTTACAGACATACAGGCTTATCTTTGTCACTTCCACTCGTGGGGGTATTGAAGCTCTTTATCTTCATCAAGGGAAGGCGTTACTGCTAGACGAAGGAAAAAAGAAGCAATCCGTTGCTCCTGGAGTCAACGGCGTAGCCAGGATTTGATCTTAGGGGGGGGGGGGGGGGTTAGTCTGCGAGGGAGCGAAGCGACCGAGCCCGAGCGAGTGGAGCGAGCGAGGGGGGGGGGGGGGGTTAGGGTGTGGGAGGGGGGACCCCTCCCACGGTAAGAACTTTTTGCATTTTGATGTTGTAAATGGTGCAATTTGATGCATGTTTTTGCGCGTTTTTTCGACGAGAAACAGTCCCACTAGCTTAAGGTAGCAGTATATTTTGATGTAGATTATTATTGAACAATTTGCCTATAAAATGGTACAATTCAAATACACTTCTTGTGTTAATTCTTTTCACTGAATATCACGAACACAACTGAACCCGAGCGAGCGGAGCGAGCGAGGGGGGAGGGGAGGGTGTGGGAGGGGGTGTCCCCCCTCCCACGGTAAGAACTTTTTGCATTTTGATGTTGTAAATGGTGCAATTTGATGCATGTTTTTGCGCGTTTTATCGACGAGAAACAGTCCCACTAGTTTAAGGTAGCAGTATATTTTGATGTAGATTATTATTGAACAATTTGCCTATAAAATGGTACAATTTAAATACACTTCTTGTGTTAATTCTTTTCACTGAATATCATGAACGCGACTGAACCCGAGCGAGCGGAGCGAGCGAGGGGGGAGGGGAGGGTGTGGGAGGGGGTGTCCCCCCTCCCACGGTAAGAACTTTTTGCATTTTGATGTTGTAAATGGTGCAATTTGATGCATGTTTTTGCGCGTTTTATCGACGAGAAACAGTCCCACTAGTTTAAGGTAGCAGTATATTTTGATGTAGATTATTATTGAACAATTTGCCTATAAAATGGTACAATTTAAATACACTTCTTGTGTTAATTCTTTTCACTGAATATCATGAACGCGACTGAACCCGAGCTAGCGGAGCGAGCGAAGGGGGAGGGGAGGGTGTGGGAGGGGGTGTCCCCCCTCCCACGGTAAGAACTTTTTGCATTTTGGTGTTGTAAATGGTGCAATTTGATGCATGTTTTTGCGCGTTTTATCGACGAGAAACAGTCCCACTAGTTTAAGGTAGCAGTATATTTTGATGTAGATTATTATTGAACAATTTACCTATAAAATGGTACAATTTAAATACACTTCTTGTGTTAATTCTTTTCACTGAATATCATGAACGCGACTGAACCCGAGCTAGCGGAGCGAGCGAAGGGGGAGGGGAGGGTGTGGGAGGGGGTGTCCCCCCTCCCACGGTAAGAACTTTTTGCATTTTGGTGTTGTAAATGGTGCAATTTGATGCATGTTTTTGCGCGTTTTATCGACGAGAAACAGTCCCACTAGTTTAAGGTAGCAGTATATTTTGATGTAGATTATTATTGAACAATTTGCCTATAAAATGGCACAATTTTAAATACACTTCTTGTGTTAATTCTTTTCACTGAATATCACGAACGCGACTGAACCCGAGCTGGCGGAGCGAGCGAAGGGGGAGGGGAGGGTGTGGGAGGGGGTGTCCCCCCTCCCACGGTAAGAACTTTTTGCATTTTGGTGTTGTAAATGGTGCAATTTGATGCATGTTTTTGCGCGTTTTATCGACGAGAAACAGTCCCACTAGTTTAAGGTAGCAGTATATTTTGATGTAGATTATTATTGAACAATTTGCCTATAAAATGGTACAATTTAAGTACACTTCTTGTGTTAATTCTTTTCACTGAATATCATGAACGCGACTGAACCCGAGCGAGCGGAGCGAGCGAGGGGGGAGGGGAGGGTGTGGGAGGGGGTGTCCCCCCTCCCACGGTAAGAACTTTTTGCATTTTGATGTTGTAAATGGTGCAATTTGATGCATGTTTTTGCGCGTTTTATCGACGAGAAACAGTCCCACTAGTTTAAGGTAGCAGTATATTTTGATGTAGATTATTATTGAACAATTTGCCTATAAAATGGTACAATTTAAATACACTTCTTGTGTTAATTCTTTTCACTGAATATCATGAACGCGACTGAACCCGAGCGAGCGGAGCGAGCGAGGGGGGAGGGGAGGGTGTGGGACACGGTAAGAACTTTTTGCATTTTGATGTTGTAAATGGTGCAATTTGATGCATGGTTTTGCGCGTTTTATCGACGAGAAACAGTCCCACTAGTTTAAGGTAGCAGTATATTTTGATGTAGATTATTATTGAACAATTTGCCTATAAAATGGCACAATTTTAAATACACTTCTTGTGTTAATTCTGTTCACTGAATATCACGAACGCGACTGAACCCGAGCGAGCGAGGGGGGAGGGGAGGGTGTGGGAGGGGGGTGTCCCCCCTCCCACGGTAAGAACTTTTTGCATTTTGGTGTTGTAAATGGTGCAATTTGATGCATGTTTTTGCGCGTTTTATCGACGAGAAACAGTCCCACTAGCTTAAGGTAGCAGTATATTTTGATGTAGATTATTATTGAACAATTTGCCTATAAAATGGTACAATTTAAATACACTTCTTGTGTTAATTCTTTTCACTGAATATCACGAACGCAACTGAACCCGAGCGAGCGGAGCGAGCGAGGGGGGAGGGGAGGGTGTGGGAGGGGGGTGTCCCCCCTCCCACGGTAAGAACTTTTTGCATTTTGGTGTTGTAAATGGTGCAATTTGATGCATGTTTTTGCGCGTTTTATCGACGAGAAACAGTCCCACTAGTTTAAGGTAGCAGTATATTTTGATGTAGATTATTATTGAACAATTTGCCTATAAAATGGTACAATTTAAATACACTTCTTGTGTTAATTCTTTTCACTGAATATCATGAACGCGACTGAACCCGAGCGAGCGGAGCGAGCGAGGGGGGGGGGGAGGTTGTGGGAGGGGGTGTCCCCCCTCCCACGGTAAGAACTTTTTGCATTTTGATGTTGTAAATGGTGCAATTTGATGCATGTTTTTGCGCGTTTTATCGACGAGAAACAGTCCCACTTATAGTTTAAGGTAGCAGTATATTTTGATGTAGATTATTATTGAACAATTTACCTATAAAATGGTACAATTTAAATACACTTCTTGTGTTAATTCTTTTCACTGAATATCATGAACGCGACTGAACCCGAGCGAGCGGAGCGAGCGAGGGGGGAGGGGAGGGTGTGGGAGGGGGTGTCCCCCCTCCCACGGTAAGAACTTTTTGCATTTTGATGTTGTAAATGGTGCAATTTGATGCATGTTTTTGCGCGTTTTATCGACGAGAAACAGTCCCACTAGTTTAAGGTAGCAGTATATTTTGATGTAGATTATTATTGAACAATTTGCCTATAAAATGGTACAATTTAAATACACTTCTTGTGTTAATTCTTTTCACTGAATATCATGAACGCGACTGAACCCGAGCTAGCGGAGCGAGCGAAGGGGGAGGGGAGGGTGTGGGAGGGGGTGTCCCCCCTCCCACGGTAAGAACTTTTTGCATTTTGGTGTTGTAAATGGTGCAATTTGATGCATGTTTTTGCGCGTTTTATCGACGAGAAACAGTCCCACTAGTTTAAGGTAGCAGTATATTTTGATGTAGATTATTATTGAACAATTTGCCTATAAAATGGCACAATTTTAAATACACTTCTTGTGTTAATTCTGTTCACTGAATATCACGAACGCGACTGAACCCGAGCGAGCGGAGCGAGCGAGGGGGGAGGGGAGGGTGTGGGAGGGGGGTGTCCCCCCTCCCACGGTAAGAACTTTTTGCATTTTGATGTTGTAAATGGTGCAATTTGATGCATGTTTTTGCGCGTTTTATCGACGAGAAACAGTCCCACTAGTTTAAGGTAGCAGTATATTTTGATGTAGATTATTATTGAACAATTTGCCTATAAAATGGCACAATTTAAAATACACTTCTTGTGTTAATTCTTTTCACTGAATATCACGAACGCGACTGAACCCGAGCGAGCGGAGGGAGCGAAGGGGGAGGGGAGGGTGTGGGAGGGGGGTGTCCCCCCTCCCACGGTAAGAACTTTTTGCATTTTGGTGTTGTAAATGGTGCAATTTGATGCATGTTTTTGCGCGTTTTATCGACGAGAAACAGTCCCACTAGTTTAAGATAGCAGTATATTTTGATGTAGATTATTATTGAACAATTTGCCTATAAAATGGCACAATTTTAAATACACTTCTTGTGTTAATTCTTTTCACTGAATATCACGAACGCGACTGAACCCGAGCGAGCGGAGTGAGCGAAGGGGGAGGGGAGGGTGTGGGAGGGGGGTGTCCCCCCTCCCACGGTAAGAACTTTTTGCATTTTGGCGTTGCAAATGGTGCAAATGGTGCAATTTGATGCATGTTTTTGCGTGTTTTAACGAGTTGAAACAGTCCCACTTGTTTAAGGTTGCAGTATATTTTAGTGTAGATTATATTATTGAATAATTTGCCTATAAAATGGTATATCATTTAAATAATCTTCTTGTATTAATTCTTACACTGAATATCATGAACGCTGTCTGCAGTTCAGCAATCAAACAGAAAAAGCATGCACACGAAGGTGTAGATAGGGGCATATCCCCTCCCACACGAAGGTGATTTTGCGTTTTCAGACCTCAGAATTCAGCGATCTGGTGCAAATTTTTGGTGCAATACTTTTTCATCGAAGTGTTAAAATCACGGAATTTAGCTCTTATTCCGACTGTGCACCATCTGTGTGTATGTATAAAGTCTAGTGAGGTAGAGCTTAGGGGAAGGGGGATTCCCCCTCCCGCTCGCGGAGCTTTTGCGTTTTTAGAATTGAAATAAAGCGATCTGGGTATAGCCACAGACTACTTCCATGCATGGCGGAAGGGGGGGGGGGGAGGGGCGGGCGAGCAGGGAGAAGGCGTGGGCGAGTGTTATCTTCACCCTTCCCTTCCGATGGAGCTTTTGCCTTTTTAAGGTTGAAATTGAGATATCTCGTATACGCATATTTGATGGAATCAACATTTGGGAAATCACACACACACACACACACACACACACACACACACACAAACTGATGGGGGGGGGGCTGAGGGAGGAAAGGGTCGATTAAAAGGAGAAATTCCCCTTATACAATCATGAGGGAACCTTGAGTTTTCGGAATATAAGTGATAAGTCTTGTGCACTCAGAATTATTCATATCATTGTAAATCTAAAAAGTGTACTAAGCTAGGGAAAGAGGCACAGAGGGGGAGGGTTTGGGAGGGGGATACCCCCTCCCAAGCACGAGAGATTTTGCATATTTTGAATTGAAATTCAACGATCTGGTGCACACTTTCAGTGAAATATTTAAAAAAAAATCTTATTTGATGAAAGGTTGCAAAGGAGACCCGCTTCATGTGCATGCATACAGTATACACGCATTTTTTTTCTGCCTACCAAATCCCCGGTCCAAATCTTAGGGGGGGGGGGGGGGCGACCGCCCCCATCGCCCCCCCCCCCCCGGCTACGCCAGCAACACATCATATCCTTCTAATATCCAGCTGCAGAAATAACAGGAATATTTCTGTAATTTCTTCTTCCGTTGTGGGCCTTTATCAGGGCATCTCTGAACTATACTCCTTTTTTATATTTTAATAAAATCAGAACAAACAAACTTAGAAAATTTTCATTTAAAAAAAAATCTTAGAGGGTATAATAGAGACATTGTTTCCAATTGTTTATTTTGTATATGATTGCATACATGATATAAACTTAACAATGTCTATACGCTTTTGAAAAAAAAAAAGAGGCACAATAAATAAACCCGTAAACGATATACCGAATAGTAATTGTGAAACTGGTAATAGGACCTAACATACATAATTAGCCCTTTGAGAACAAACAGCAAGGATCACTCTAATACATTACACACGTTGCGTAAATGGTGCTGAGGTATTTTGTATCGCTGGCGAAAACGGAATATTATTTCAGGAGAATTCCATTTTGAAAATACTGTGAATCTATATTTGTGGCAATAAAAAAAAAAAAAAAAAAAAATACGTAAAATAGGCTCACATGAGGTGATAAAGTCATTACTTGAATAGTCTCTCATTAACCCGCCCAGAAATCTTCACTTAAATTTGATTTCCTGGAAAAAAAAATCGATAAATAAAATGTACACATGCAAAGCAAAGCAATATGTCTTAATGCATGAAAAATTAAGACTTTCTAGGGTGAATGGGAATAGGATTGCTGCATAGTTTGACCCAGAATCTATTAAAATTGTTAACACATTCGAGTATTGTGTTAAAATCTTAACATTTCATAATTTTTCAAATTTCACAGACATTTTTTTTTCATTTAACTTTAATACCCTGTTTGATTTGTTTCATTTTCAACTTGAAATCTCCTTCGACAATGATGTACACTCGTTTCTCTTATTTAGCGTTATAACATAAACTTTTTGGAGCAGCTATCGTACTACTGAGGATTTGCTTAATTTGTCTCTTGAACAGCAGGTACGCGGAATCCTAATTTTTTAAGCGTAAAATGACACTTATTCGTCTTGCCGATGATGATGAAACAGCATTTATATAGCGCCATTTATCTGTAGAAACATTCAAAGGCATAACACATCATATTCACAAAGTTGCTGGAAAAGATAAGTCTTCAGTTCAGACTTGAAGGTATTGAGTCTGTTGCAATTCCGAAGCTGGACTGTTTAGAGAGTTCCACAGACGTGGCGCAACAGAAGAGAAGGCTCTATCCCCATACATTTTTAGGCGGGTATTGGGAACACGGAGAGTCAGTCCAGTACAACGTAGTCCTGGTCGTCGCTGTCGTACACTGATAAGCGCCGACACGTAGCCAGGAGACAAGTTATGGAGAGCCTTTTAAGTACTGTAAGCAGTAAGATCTTATACTGCACTCTGCGTTGCACAGGCAGCCAATGAAGCTCACGAAGTATTGGAGAGATATGGTCAAACTTCTTGGTGCCTGAAAAAAGGCAGCAAGTCTTCCATGTCTTCGTTTGTTTTATAAAGAAAAACAGTGCTGTACATTTAAGTCAATATCTTCTAAAATTTCCTCTATCTAAATATTACTCGATAACTTCATTCAATGTACTTTGCGTCATAATTTTGTGTGAAAAGGAATACAGAGCATAGATTGAATCAAATCCTATAAATCAAAACTTCAGCGCTTTTGTATAGGCGTACTTATAGATGACTTGTGTACATTGATAATGGGTTGACGTACTCATCGCCTTCTGATAAAGCGAAAGGGGTTGAAAGCAAAAAAAAAAAAAAAAAATCGCTTCTGAAAAATGTCTTTCAACTCGGTGGTGTGGCGCCGTCCCCCGAATGGAATTCAAGTTCAGTCTTTTCTATTTGTAATCTTCAGTGAAAGCCTTGTATACGCAAGGTGTCTTGGTATTTGCTTTGAGACTAACATAGCATCGTTATCGCTAATTGTGTGTTGAGTTGGCTCGTAGGGTCAGGCTGGCGGCGACATTTTACTGCCTATTGTTGTGTAACGCGTGATGGAATACAATATTAAGACGAATTGACGCTATACGCCGCAGGCAGGACGCCTGCAGTTCCTGTCGCCTACTGCCTAGCATAGAACCTAGCAGGATAGTCGTACCCATCACTAAAAGGCCTATACGTTCAACATTTTTTTTTAATAAATATGTTACTTCCGTATTGTTTACCGAGAGATCCATGTCTATACAAGCTCCGCTTTTCAGTTAATCACTAGTTTCCATCGATTTATTTACTTCTTAATGCCATTTCTGCAAAGTATGCATAGGCCTTATATTATTTGTCTCATACTTATTCATTCCCATATCCAGGTTGTACTAAACTTCATAGTTTTTATTCTTCTCCATTTTTCTATATACTTTTTATTACTACAGTATGTATCGCCTTTTGTTCTATGGAAACAAAGTAGAGCAATTGAAAAAGGCATATCTCAAGTTAAGGGCATACAGACTACATCATAGCAGACTCCTCTTTGGTCTATGTTATACTTTCTAATACGTCCTTCACACTGATTCAAATATACGTGTCAGAGTATTTTGGCCTGGTGTCTTCATTCTGAATTGTGTACTGCAGTGCTTCGCTATACAAGGCCGGTGGATCGGCTCACACGACAGTAGTAAAGGGGTGCTTTTAGCGTCATAAAAATATTCTTTTGTTTAGAACAAAAGAATATGATATTAATATTTTGTAGACAAAAGAAATATGAATTATGGAAATATGATTTATGGAAAAATGAAATATGAGTTATGGAAATATGAAATATGGATATTGAAAACAAAAGAAATATGCATTATGGAAATATGAATAATTGAAATATGAATTATGGATGATGAGAACAAAAGAAATATGAATGCTGAAAATATGGATTATGAATTATGGAGATATGAATTATGGATGAAGGGAACAAAAGAAGTATGAAATATGAAAATATGTTTTTCGAGGTATGGAAATATGGATGTATGAAATATGGAAAAATATGCATGATGACAAATGGATTATAGAAATATGAAATATGGACTATTGATTTTTTTTAAGATGATAATTAAAATGTATAAAACAATAGGGGAAAAAAATGAATTTGTGAAGGTAGATTTTATTAAGCCAGGCTCTATTGTTTTAAGGAGAGTCTATTATTTTCCATCATGACGTCATCGAAATTATGACGTCAGCGAGATTATGACGTCATCGTTCGGACCAGCCCTCTGACCGACGCTTTTGCAATCGAAGACAAAAGAATTTAAGAAATAATCATGACGTCAGCGATATTATGACGTCACCGTTTGGACATCGTTCGGACCAGTCCTCTGACCGACGCTTTTGCAATCGAAGACAAAAGAATCTAAAAAAAGAATTTAAGAAATAATCATGACGTCAGCGATATTATGACGTCACCGTTTGGACATCGTTCGGACCAGTCCTCTGACCGACGCTTTCGCAATCAAAGACAAAAGAATTAAAAAAAAATAAAGAAAATAAAAAAGAAATGACCTTAACTCCACCGTCAAGTTCGGACGTGCCCACTTGTCAACAGTTATGCAACTAAAGACAAAAGAATTTAAAAAATAAAGAAAATAAAAAGAATTGACCTCAGCACCTCCGTCAAGTTTGGACGTGCCCCTGTTACCCACACGTTCGGGATGACAGACAAAAGAACCGAAAATAAAGAAAAATAAAGAAAAATTGGTCTTCAACAAGTACGGACTTATCCTCACACATGCGCTTGTCGCGTGACGCTACTAACATCCTCCAACAGGCAGAGACAATATGATCATACAACAAACAATAGAGGACTTATACATATTCAAAAGGATGGTGGCGTCCTTTCCAAGCGAAGATGTAGGCCTATAAAGCCTGGCAGAAAACGTTGGAGAACCACATTTCAAATTCGACCCTTCTAGAAGAGCATCGCACGTTACACTATGTCGCAGCAGACCATTACAAGCAGTTGGTGTCCTGAAATGCAGAGGACGGTAGAGAAGGTGGACCTGCTGATGTTGACGGAGTATCTAACTCTAATCGAAATCTTGAAAAGGGTGCAAAACGTGCCAGATTCTCCAATAGACAGTACTCCCGAAGATCAGCAACAAAAAGTGTTCCAAGCGGTCCAACATTTAGACCCTATTACTATAGAGAGAGTCTACCCCTACGTTGGTAGGGTGCTCTGGATGCGGCCTGACCTGGTGGAGTGTGGCTTGTTTCTACACTATATCAAATTCATACTGAGGAGTGAGACCCAGCAGCAGTTGGAGGAAAGAAGGCAGAATATCGGGAAACACATCGAGGGGATAGAAGCCGCTGTGCGAGTGGTCTACAGGGCCTTCGGACTGGAAACGGGGCTGCCCGATATCGTCTTGACGGACCCGCAATGGAACGTTCTTTAGACGAGCGACTCATTCTAGCGGTGCTAAAAGAAACATATCCCCCAGACTACCACCTCGTGGACACTGCGAGGATCTTACGCACCTGTCAGATGATTGTGAACACCGAGCAGTTCTCCCGAGTGCAACGTATCAGACTGCAAGGCGACGAGAGATTCGACGAATGTGTAGGGACACTGCTCAAGAACTGTATAGAGGACCCCGATCATCCCAACAAGTACAAACGTTCGCTGATGGCCATGTGCTATTTCGTCACCGTCTACCAATATTGCTGTCTACCAGAGGAGAGGAAAGTTGAATTTCGAGCTCAATTCGTTGAAGGACTTAAACGCTACAAAGTACGCTGGTCGGACCACGCTCCGAAAAGAACATGTGGACTGCTATCTCGAAACATTTTTGACATTTGCCTGCACACTTTGTATTATATGTTGAATGTGGATGTAAATAGAATAATGGTTTAGGTAATATCCAACGAAATTTGTTCATCTCAACCTTTGTTGAAAATAATAAATGTGTATGTAACGAACTGGAGAAAAGTTTACGATTGAATCATTCAATTTGTGTCGTTAGTTATAAAATGTGTGTGAACGGTTATGTGTCATCAGTGTTTGACTGGGTTGTGTCCGTGAAAGCAAGTGTGGTTATGTCTTCATTGAGTGAAATACTCGAGAAAATTTATTACGATCCAAGTCACTATCCGAGTTTTGGTGGTGCTACGAAACTATGGAAAGCTGTGCGAGAAAAGGGGTTGAAAGACGTGAAATTTGAAAACGTCAAAGAGTGGTTGGCTGAGCAAGATACCTATACGTTACACGCTCCTGCTAGGAAAAGGTTTAAGAGGAATGTGGTCAGAGTTCGTGGAATAGATGAAAATTGGCAGGCAGACTTGGTTGATGTACAGAATTTGTCAAAGTATAATAAAGGGTATCGCTATTTGTTAACGTGTATCGATGTCTTGTCCAAATATGCGTGGGTGGTACCACTGAAAAATAAAAGGGGCAAAGATATTGTGGCTGGTTTTAAAACCATATTGCGCAAGAGACGAGCCCCGATTTTGCTACACACTGACAAAGGAAGGGAATTTTTGAACAAAGAATTTCAAACATACCTCAAGTCTGAAAACATTACTTTTTTTACAACCGAAAATGAAACCAAGGCGTGCGTAGTAGAGCGTTTCAATAGGACATTACGAACTAAAATGTGGAGGTATTTTACATTTCAGAACACGTTCAAATACTTCGATGTGTTAGACAAGTTGACTGAGAGTTACAACAATACAGTGCACTCTAGCATTGGTATGAGACCGACAGAAGTAACGATAGAAAATCAGAGCAGGGCCTACGATGCCCTCTACGGTGAATCGAGTAGAGGAAGAAAACGAAGGAAGAAGCCTTTTAAATATCAAATTGGAGAACAAGTCCGCATCAGCAAAAATAAACTACGTTTTGAAAAGGGTTACGAAGCAAACTGGTCGGAAGAGATTTTCGTAATAAGCGAACGCATTCGCAAAAGGGTGCCAGTCTATAGGTTAAAGGACTATAACCATGAACCATTACGCGGTACTTTTTACGAGCACGAACTTTTGGGAATTAAAAAGGCAAAAAATGCGCGGTACACGATTGAAAAAATTATTCGAACGCGCAAAAGGAGGGGAAAAAAACAATATTTCGTAAGGTGGAAAGGTTACGGAAAAGAATTTGACAGCTGGGTTAACAGACTAGAAACAAAATAAATGGTGTGATAATCTGGTTATGACCGTCATTGATAATTCGAACCTTTTCACGCGAAGGAGGTGATAACAGGCACAATGAACTCTCAGTTTTACGTCACTTTACCGAGCAATAGTTCGATGAGTTACTACCCTGAAAACAAAACATGTCGATACACGACTAAACTCCACACGCCTCTTTCCTTATCGGAAGATTATGAAGTAGGGGTAGTTGAAGTACAATTTCAAAAAACTTGGAACAATGTGAATGAGTCTAATAATAAAATTTCTGTTTATTCCCCTGATCTTGAAGGCAACGTAGTGACAAAATCCAGAGTGATCACGATACCCGTTGGTTACTACGATTCGGGCGAAAATCTCGTGAATGTTATTAGCGCTTTTACAGATCCATCACTACGAGGCAAAGTCTCATTCTTTTATAAACATACAATGCGAAAGTGCTTCGTTCATCTGGCTGAAAACGTCAACGTCACTATGTCACCTTCTTTAGCAAGGATGATGGGTTTTGAAGGGGAAGGCCATTTGACGGAATCAACCCTTGGTATTATGCCCATGGACGTCCACATGAGTTTTCATACATTTTACATCTATTCTGACATTGTTCAATACCAACACGTTGGTGATGCGGCTGTACCCCTTCTCCGAACAGTTGCTGTTATACCCAACAAAGATTCGGATAACATGGTTTACACTTATACACCACCCCACTACGTACCACTTAAATTACACCAGTTCGAAACTATCGATATTATATTAACGACTGAAACGGGCGAAGTCGTACCATTTGAACGTGGGAAGGTCATCGTGAAACTACACTTTCGTGAACGCTCTTCTAATCTATAAATTGATTTTGATCAAAATGGTTTTCAGATATAAACCCCCACCTCGCATATTTCACCGCCAAATGGGATCTGGGATACCTGTTTTTAAAGGAGCCGTGATTCAGAGAGGTCACGGTCTAGGGAGCTTAGTGAAGGGTTTATTTAAATCCGCAGAGCAGCGGGTAAAATCCAAAACAAGTTGAATGGAAAACAAGTTGGGGGTAGTCGCATGTTAGTCCTCAGAGAAGTTAAAAGGAAGAGACGATCAAAGAAAAGAGTCATTCGTTCCAAAAGTCCTCCTGCGAAAAGACGTCGCGTCCAAGACATATTTGATTAGCCGTACTCAATTTTCAACGTACTTTACCAGGTCTCATCATCAACCATGTCTCTCTTACACGAAAAAAGTGACCCATGTTGCAAGTCAGAATTGGACCTCTTCACCATCCCATCCACGCAAATGAGCATTTTAAAAGGACCATGGGTCGAATATCACCCCGTCAGCAGCATTACAGATTCGGCACCCGTCGAATTCAACGTGTCAGGCACTGCGGAAGAGTATGTGGATCTGTCACAGACCATGTTACAGGTAGACGTCCGAGTGGTGGATGGCAATAACGCGCAACTCACAGCAGACGCCCCCGTTGGACCGGCAAATCTGTTTCTACAATCACTATTCAGCCAGGTCGACGTTATGCTTAACGAAAAACTGGTCTCACAACCAACAAATACCTACCCCTACAGAGCACTGATGGAAACGATGCTACATTACGGTCAAGAGGCTAAACATTCGCAACTAACCCAACAATTGTATTACAAAGATGAGGCGGGGAAAATGGATGTTGTCGACCCTACTGCCGCAGACGCTGAAGGAAACCGAGGCTTCAAAAAACGCAGTCAATTCATCGGCGGAAGTAAACTTCTCTCCATGTTGGTTCCTATCTACGCAGACCTATTCTTTCAGGAAAAACTTTTACTTCCAGGAGTCGATTTGAAAATCAAATTGAACCGAAGCAAGGATGCCTTTTGCCTCATGTCTTCAAACCAAGCCGCTAAATATAAAGTTAAAATCGAAAAGGCGGCTCTCTATGTCCGAAGAGTCAAGACGAACCCATCGGTCGTGGTAGCACACGCCAAGATGTTGGAGAAGAGTAACGCCCAGTATCCGATTAATAAAATTGATGTCCGTTCCTTCTCCATCCCCGCCGGAAGCATGTCGGTGAACAAGGATAATCTGTTTCTGGGCCATCTACCTAACAGAATCATCGTGGGATTTGTGGACAATGACGCATACAATGGTTCATACGCCAAGAACCCTTATAACTTCAAACATTTTCGCCTCAACTTCATTTCAGTCACCGTGGATGGGGAAAACATACCAATGAGACCCCTCCGTCCTAACTTTGCTACGGGATCAGCGCAGAATTACATACACGCCTACAACTCTCTCTTCATGGGAACAAATCGTTTGTTTACGGATAAAGGGATAAACATCAGCAGGGAAGAGTACTGCGAGGGCTATACGCTATTTGCCTTTGATCTCACACCGGACCTATCAGATGGCTGTCACCTTAATCTGGTCAAACAAGGGAACCTACGTCTGGAGTTACAGTTTGATGTCCCCCTCACCAACACCGTCAACTGTCTCGTGCTATCGGAATCCCAAGGTCTGATTCAAATCGACAAACACCGCAACGTCATCTATGAATATCAAAGTTAGTCCTGAACCGTACCACGTTCGTGACCTGCTTATAGAGGGACAGCATGAACACCTTTCAAATAAGCCACGTTTTGCAGAACCACCCCAAAACCCGTGACTATTTCGAAGGAGTGTTATCATCGGATCAGCTACCTCGACGTATTAATCAACCTCGATCATGCTATGTCGTCAATACAGACCCCAGCGATGAACCAGGGACTCATTGGGTTGCATTTTACTTTTGTAATCAGAGGGCAGATTTTTTTGATTCTTATGGAAACGAACCTTTATCTTACTGCGGAGACTTTGAAAAGTTTCTAGACGAAAATAGTGTATCATGGACGTATAATTCTACTCGGATTCAAAATACATTCTCTACCGTGTGTGGTCAATATTGTATATACTATCTCATTAAAAGATGTCAGGGGTGGTCTAATCGGGCCATTCTTTCTGGGTTTGGTAAAGATTATGGAAGAAATGACCGCCGTATCAATGATTGGTTTAACCTCAAGTACAGCACCACATTTCCCATTCAAGATGTCACGCTCACTCTCTCACAAATTGCTCGAAGTTTTGATGATGTGTTATTGTCGAAGTAGTATGACGGGTGAGAGCTCTTTTGTATCAAACATAAGTTCACGTTATGTGCTATGTTTGACTTGTATTGTGTAATTGTTACAATGATGTCTACATTTGATTCTGAATTATTTCCTGACTAATTTTATGTCTCATATTATATTTGCATATTGTAAAGTGATAACGAAAGTATAACAATTATTTACTATTGCAGATACGGGCACACACACATTCAAATAAGTAATGTAATATGCACAGACACACACACCCACACACACACACACTCACACAAGTAATGTAATATGCACACACACACACACAAACTCAAATAAGTAATGTAATATGCACACACACACACACACACACAAATAAACAGTGTAATATGCACAGACACACACACTCACATACACATTCAAGCATTTGAATAGACACACTGTCCTGTTTTCTTACCTAAAGCACACAATTGAAGGAATAAATGAATGAGAATGTATGCACTTTGTACGTGTATTTATTGATTGAAATAAAATTTCGTTGAAGAGAACAAATTTTTGTGAATATTGTTTTTTTTTTCTTGAACGTGTTTCATCCATGTGTACATCCTTATTTACATACGTAGATATTAAAATTTGTACTTAAGATCTTGTTTTTTTTAATAGAATACGTCGTTAATATGAAACTGAACATCCCCTAAACGAACCAAACATTTTATGAACAAAACATCAACCCCAACATTACCATTAAAAATAAACACTAAACGCTTCACAATGATGACATAATGTATACACATTAAGTTATTTACAGATGTGTTGTAACGGTTATCAGAAATAAATAAATAAATAATATATATATATATATATATATATATACATACATACGTATGAAGCATCGCACTGTTAAATACGTTATAATGTTCAGACGTTTGTCAGGTATCAGTTTCCTCAACTGTACACATTTCTTTGGCAAACGATTCAATACCTTAGTTAGTCCCAGTTTGCTGCTACGTATTCTCCAAGTATATACACAAATATATATGTAGTAATACCCGACGTGATTAGCAATAAACGACATAATATTCGAACTGAAAAATATAATTTTCATAATTTGTACATATGTGTTTGGTGAAAACGTCAGTACGTTTGATATTTAAACGTTTTATCATTTCACCGATTCAACATTTCATCGATTCAACATTTCATCGATTCAACATTTTAACAGTTCAACATTTCGACATTTCAACGTTTCAACGATTCATTATTTCAGCATTTCATCGCTTGAACGTATCGGTTTGTTGATTCATTTTTTAAACACTTCAGCATTTTACCCGCATTTCATCACATCCTTACTTAGAAATTGTACAGACATATAAAAAAACCAAATATATACCAATTAAAGACTGCTATACAAAAATTCATATAAAGACATCGTGAATTTCAAGTTTGTGATTGATATAATTGTAAAACTTGATAGTTATATGAAATGTCAATAATATAAAAAAGCCTGTATCCTTCAACAGGGTACACGAAGGTTAGTCCATCTCATTCCCAATACGCGTAACAAACACGCAACATTTTAAATAGATCAACATATTATATCACACATTGATGCTTGATTGTAAGTTAGCGAAAAAAAAAACTCGATAGATACGAGAAACGCCAATAATATAACAATGACAGTATCCTTTAATAGGATATATGAGGGCTAATCCATCTCATTCGCAATACGCGTACCAGAACCTACAAACATATCAATATATGGTGTCATACATTCGATGAATAGCTGTGAATATGAATATGCAATGGTACATCTGACCCACGCTGTCATGAGGATTAAAAGGATTGCCAAGAAGTGATCCGAGAACCCGACTTAGACGTCTTCCTACGTTTGGTGAGACGTCGGGTTTTCAGAGCGGTAGGGGTTTTGTCCGTAGCACCATCGTCGGTCGGGGAAGTGGGGTTTTTTTCAACCATGCTCTTATATCGTTGAAGTTCGCCCCTTCTCTTAGGGTTGCTCACGAATGTTTCTGGGATATTCATTTCTGCCAACACACGTATAAACTGTTCGCTTCCGACGGGTGTGTATCCACGTCGCTCTCGGAAGATATCGTACATCAAGTCACAAATGTTTGTACCAGGCAGCTTTTTCCCATGTATGATGACTTGTCCATTGTCAGTCCACGTAACTATTTGTGCGTATTTCATCTTTTTTAAGAGCTGCGAAGCTCTGTTCACAAAAGGTCTGGGCACATGCATCAGAATTTCTCTGTCAATAAATCTTTCATCCTTTTTGGCATCACCTTCCTTAACACCAGGTATATCTGTAATGCCGTCTGGAATCGAGTCCAAAGAAGACTTGTCGACGATCTCTAGAGACAATGGTTTCTTTAATGAGTCTGTGGTTTTCAGAAACTTCTGTAGATACTGGGTATACAGTAAAGCTTTGTCATGAGTGTTCAAGTCGTGGCGATTTATGACAGATTGCATTTCTGCATCCAACTCGTTCATTTGTCTCTCAGTTGTTGTCATAGAAGGTTGATGTAAAGTTTGTACCATATTTTGTGGTACAAGCACCATTTTGCGAGCGTGTTCCATCAGATACGTCCTCCTTTGAAGGCTCTATTTACGACCTCCAACAAGGTTACCGATGACACCTAGCACAGGACCGATGAGTCTCGAGAGCAGTGGGATAAAAAAGCCCCCGCGTTGTACGATGATGTCTTTCCGAGTCTTGTACGGGGTTTTACGGTCTGCCAGTTTTCTGAGATGTCTCTTCTGCTTCCCCAATGCTTTCTTATTAGCCGGGGACAGTTTTATATTACCACGTAAAAGGTTGACTACACACTCGCAAATGGCATTGATGAGCCCCTTGTCAGCTGTTTTTAAAAGCAATTTCCGTTGTTTCGGGGAACAGTGGGCTAAAGTATTTAGCACAACAGCATGGGTCTTTACACGTCGGGACATTTTGTCTATACTAAAGCAAATACAAGTTGATCACTCGTTTTATTATTTGGAAACATATGCGTATTGAGTTTCTCCTGGAAATATATTAGTCCTAAGACGCAATTCTTCGGGAGTATCGGGTTTCAAATCAACGAATAAATACCCCCACCTATTCTTCGTTGCATCCTGATACGCATCAATAAAGAATTTTGAATTATTAGGGTACATCTGTCGACCGAGACACGATATCTGTAACTTGTCTCTGGTATTCTTAAATAGACAATAGTACTGCGTATTTAAAGATATGGTTCTTGCCTTCTTGCCTTTATGAAACAAATTCTGAGTTATGTATATGACGCTTATATTACGATGATGACTACCTTTCGTGAACAGGGCTGAAACTTTTTCGCTATCCCCGACCGCATCCATCAAATCGTCTATGACAAATAAGGCAGGTTTTGACGGGTGTGTAAATTCATAAAAATCGTAAGGTAAATTTTGATGAAATTCGATATGTGGAACACTTCTCCTCAATTCATCGTAAGCAGGCTGGTTTTCTGAATAAAACCACACAATTTTCTGCGGAGGAGGACTAATCATCGATGAAGAGTTTTTTAAAATGTTTTTCACGAATTCAGTTTTACCAGAAAAAGTTGGTCCTACAACCATACAAGTAAAACTATGCCTCAAACGTACATCCATGCAGCATGCACTTTAAGAATCACAGGAAAGAACACAATAATAGAGAGTGCAAGTGAACGCGATGTTAAGATGTGGGTACTACTCATTCGCAATTACGATAAGGAATAAACATTCATACCAAATTCATAGACATCGCTCGTCCAGAGACAAACGTAAAATGACACTTACAATACATATCCGGAGATTAAATAATGAGGCAAATAACTCCTTATGGACTGTTCTCCTCTACGAAAAAACTTTCATCAGCCGATGACTCTTCTCTATAAGATATAGTCTGATTACCATCATCTTTAATAGTCAGAGTAATGTCCAAATAAAACAACATTACGATAATGAAAATGAATGTCAGACAAAGCAAAACATTTGCAATTGTACTATTGCGAGAAAATTTTCGAGCAACTATCCGTTGCATGTATTGCAGATCTACCGCAAGAGACATTTTTTCACGTATGGCTGACTTCAAAGACGGTCAAAGTAAAAAATGAAAACAGGGTACACAGTACGAGGTATTTAAGGAATCATTTAATGTCCTTGTGGCCGTACGGTAGAGTACATCCGTCAGCAACTCTGACCCGTTTGGTAAACACCACTCTATAATCTTTTTTCGTGGATGTAGTGTAGATAGCTTTCGCTTTCGCATCTCGTACGATTTTGTTTTCCTTTATGGTACGAACCGTACCATGATCACTCCTAACCATTTCATTTAATGTGTCATGGTTAAGTGTGAGAGCATTCGTAACGTTCAGCGTAAAGCCTCGGATTTTACACGTGGTGTTACCATGGTTAGTCTTATAACTGTAATTTTTAGGTCCACCACATACCCACGTCTGTATATACTCTTTGTGGGTAGGATCGATCTCGTCCGTTAAATCACCTAAGTAGGCACCGGTCTGTGGATCGGAAGGGGCAAAGGAGGGGTCGGTCTTAAAGACTACACTGTCCGTGTCGTGATATAAGACCCTATCACCCAATGTTTCCAGAACGGAATACAATTTCAAGCGCGCCATGGCAGTTGTAAAACTGGCAATGAGAATGTTGGTATTTAGGTTTTGCTCGATGAAACCCTCGTTTTGTACGTAATGAACTTCGATCATATCTTCGTTCAGAATAAGTATATCTCTGACATCGATAGAGGAATCTCGAAAAAAATCCAGTAATTCTGCGGGGGTATTCATGAAAGATGTTTTTTTGAGATTTTCTCGTTCGGCAAATTTACCCCATATACAATTCACGATCAATTTGGCGATTTGTCGGAGACCAGGGTTTTTCGCAATTTTTGACTTGTCTAACAGAATTTTTTCACGTTGGAAATATTCTTCGATGTATTTGTCTCGATCGCCTTCCGTCTGAATATTCGCTGGATACCCTGAAGCTTCCTGTTTGAGTTTCATACATGCATTGACATATTCCGTAAACAAACCCCCTTCCCCCGTGTTGGGATCGTATTGAGCCGACTGTTCGAAATGCCACACTTCCTGAATGTTTAGGTATGTGTATCCCATTTGAATGGCCTTTTTCAATTCTTCCGACACCCATACACCCTCGAGGGTGCGTTCGTCCTTACTGTGCAGACAGGGGCCTTGGTTTAAACTTTCCGCACATGCCCGACACAATGGGAAAGTTAGTTTACCAGCAGAGCGGTAAGGCAACACCGGATGGAACAAGTTATCCGGAGGGCAAACCGTGCACTTAACCAAACCAAAAATCTCGTCCAAAGGGGGAAAATTTGACAACATTATCTTGGGATGTCCTATAGGATATTTGCAAACTTTATTGATATAGGGGTACAGGCTTGTGAAATCATAGTAGAGAATCTTTTCTCCCTGTTTGGCCTCGTAGTATAACGAACACCCATCGGTTCTACCGCCGAAGAATGAGTCGCGCGGATTAAGAGGTTTCCTAAGTTTTTGACCTAGTCCTTGAATTTTGTCTTTTACTTCGGGGATTTTACGTATATCATCCCATTCATGTTCCCAAATATAGTGTACTTTGTATCCAGCCTCTTCCAACAGTTTGATGCGGTGCATCATGTCATTGTACAAGACACCCATCTTTTTGTTCACTTTCGGGTTTACACTCTCGGGGTCGTGACAGTCTTTACAACCATGAAAAAAACATCCTAGAAATTCCCAGACATGTTTACCATCTTCGTTTTCTCCAAAACCATCGCAAAACCGTCCCAGTACTCTTCTTTCACCCCCATTAAACGCGTGAGAGATGTCTATGCCACTCAATTCACTCTCGAGATGTAACCATTCCCCAGCTTTTACTGACTGTGGCTTACCGCGCCGGTACCCATCCCTCGGTATTAGTGCTATGGTGTTTGGACGCAGATAGTTTGTTCTAAACAGATAGTTGCAAGCGCTTGGGAGTGTCAGACTTGTGAGCAACGGGTCGATGCCTTGGGGATTTGTCGTGGTGGCTGTGATTGTTTTGAATACGGAACGAAAAATCTTACAGCTTTCATGTAGGATAAGAACGTCGCTTCGACAATAATCCTTCAGCTCTTTGTCCAAATTGAACATGTAATTTTGGGCCACTTGTTCGTCATACCACCGGTTAAATTCTTCCAATGTGTCGGGCATCATAGCAGATGTACCGTAACATGACTTGTCAGGTAGGGGACCTTCATAACCTTTATTTCTTTCCGTGTTGAAATAGTGGGGGAAGAAACCCTTCTTGAGCTCCTTCAGTCCAAACGTTTTGGGGAGCTTGGATAGACCCATTTGAAAAAAATTCAAGGAGTCTTTGATTTCAATTTTGGGGTCGAGGGTCTTCAAGCTAATGATCTTACCACCATTCATGATTACGTGTGGGACAATGCCTTTAGAAACCAAGTGATTGAGCAAAAAGTATGAATCATACGATTTTGCATTATGGGCTATTGCGATAGAGTTGTGATTTTTTTCGTCGAATAGCCAGTCACAAAACCGCTCGACTGTGTCATCCCCCTCAAAATTGATTTCCCTATCATCTTTGGGGCCACATGTGGAACATTCGGAATCAGAGTCGTGACCATCCATACAGTCTGTGCACTCCCATGACACATGAACATAGTTCGGAACGTGTAACTGCGTTTCCTGCATACATTCAAAATCGAAGAAAATGTATTTCTTCGGTTTTGCTTTCTTCGATTTTGGAGAGTTGGCAGAGCTAGCTGTTTTGGAATTTGATTTGGATTTTTGCGGACGGGTAGGTTTGTAGAATGGGCTATCTTTGGTAACTTTCATAAAGCACTTGTGTTTGGTGCCATCGACGTACTGCTTACAAGTTTTGCAGTAACTATCTGAACATTTGTGGAATTTTTCATTGCCGCCGATCAAATCTTTGTCAAAGCATCTTTCACATTTTGAACACTTATACATGGTTTGACAGGCCGTCTTGCCACAAAAAGGGGTTACGAGATGGAGATCGTGACATTTTTGAGTTAGGAAATTCATATTGCACTTCGGGCACACGATGGGTGCGTGATCAGCGTCCCTACTGTCACACTCTACTGAAAAACAACTGCCACACATCGAAGTGCATTCGTGGTAACGAGGGTCTCGATATGTTTCGTGACATTGGTTGCACAGGTAATGCGCGCAAAGGAACGCGGATGGATTCGAGATCACGTTATAATGTTGTGATCCCGACAGGTACAAATACAGACATTTGGGTGCGGGTGGACCCGCAAATATCAACGACTCCTTCTTACGCCCACGATAGATTAACAACCGGTAGTCGGGTAGAAGTTGCTGTTGGAAGGCGCCATATTGGCTTGAGTCGACTGGACCTACAGATACGCCAGCCTTTTTGTGAAGTTCCCGGGCCTCTCTTAAAAACCTTGATGTTGGTTTACGGTCATTGCGAGTCCATAGCTTGGATCGATTGTCCTTGTTCACGTGGTACTTTGCGATGACAATCGCTTTAGCAAAACACATTTCATCATCACCAGAGGGAATGGTGATAACAGATTTCTTCTTCATTGCTGCCACCCCTTCGGGAACACCGTCAAACTTGCGGTACCCACCCCCCACAGGATTTTCCAGATGGTAAAAACGAATAGTGAAGTCAGGGTTCATGAAGAAATTCTGATTGCTGTTTAGCACTTCCTCAATTCTTTGTAGGATAGCAGCGATATCAAAGTCCCTCACCAAGGCCCACGGTAAGGCCACTGGCACGTTTAATTGAGGGGACATGAGAACCAGTCGAACGTAATCTCTTTCCGAAGTATTCTTCAATAACAAGTCCTTCAATTCCTCTAGGCAAGATGAGATTTGATCCACACCCTCTTTCAGCGTTCTGAAATCTGTTTTATCATTTTTGAAATCATACCAGATTTCACGCACACCAAACCGTCTTGAAATTCTTTGATTTACAAATTCCCACTTTGATGAAGATGGGAGAATATCTGGTACATCGTTGAGAGTTTGGTCATTGGTGGAATGCCTAACACCGTTCATTTTGTTATTGACTCCCCCCTTCTTCGTTATGTTGCCTAAACTTCTTCTCTTTTTGGACGTGTTCACTGGTTTTGCCCCGTTCCGTTTGTCGGTAGCCGAAACGTGTTTTGTTTTGCACTTTTTCTTGCCCCCTTTTTTAGCATCTGATTTCCCCTTCCCCCCGACATCCCCTTTCACTTTTTTGGTGGGTGATTCGGTCATTTCGCGGAGAACCCTTTTCCCCCCGCCCAATTGCATGCTGGGTACCCCTGTGGGCATGTCTTCGTCAGCCGATTCTTCCTCGTAATAATTAACATGAGGTGGCGGGAGATGAGATGACACGTAACTGTCACTACCGTTGTGGTGAGAAGGCCCGGGAACGTCATGGTTTGTTACATCATTAAGTACTCTTACAGTAGTTGCTACATTAGTAGTACCCACATCTACAGGTCTAACGTGTAGGTTAGATACATCACGTTCACTTACTCTGATTGTTGAATCTACGCTGTGATGTTGCCATGACTGCGGTGCTGGGGAACGATTGACGACTCGCTTGACGCTGGTCACAGCCTCGTCAACTGCTTTCTCTAACTGCGATGATGTGAACGCAAAAGTTTCAGCCAGAATATTTTGCAATTTAGCTTTGAAAGATTTGGTACGCTGGGAATGAGATGGACTAGCCATGGTGAAGAAACATCGTGACTAATTCACAAGTTCTAGGTAAAGTGGTGAGATGCGATAAAATGATCCCCCTTTAAATAACCCTTCCACCCACATGCTCTGGGGGTCTTGCATCACTATACCGTAACCGTAAACAATGGTTTCAAGTTAGAACACGTTAAGGGTGTAACTCCTCTGGAGGATTAGTAGCTTTCTGAGATAGTCCGAGTCCAATGTCAATAAAAAGTAGAACAATACGCTTTAATTAACGAGGGCATTGGCCTACAGGGCTTACAAATTCTATTGTCATCGATATGAAAGAGGGGATCAACGAGCCTGGACCTGTCATAGAATATCAAGTACGCTTTGACTCACGTTGAAACTTCCAGTACAGACCTATATGAATAGAGGTAGAACAGTGGTTTTAATTAACAAGGGCGTTGGCCTACAGGGCATACAAATCCTATCGTACCCGATTTGAAAGAGGTGATCAACTAGTGTGGACCTGTCACACAACACAGAGCAATACAAGCCTCATAATAGCCAAGTGCATGAGATCTCTATTGAAAAGACATAATTAGCTACCCTCCCAAATGCCATAAACACCCCCCTGCACTGCTAAATAGGGAGTTTGTTGTGAATGAGGAGTTTGCTGCGAATGGAGACTTTGCTGTGCATGGAGGGAGTTCGCTGTGAATGGGAGGAGTTTGTTGTGAATAGGGCGTTTGCAGTAAATGGAGAGTCTACATTGATTAGGGAGTCTGCTGGGAATGGAGAGTCTAATATGCATGGGGGTGTTTGGTATGGATAGGGAGGGTAAGTGCTGTGAACAGCAAGTTTGCTGCAAATTCATGTCTGCAGTGAATAAAAAGTCTCGTGAATGAGGATACTGATTTTTCAAGTATTCGGAATCACAGACACAGACACACACACACACACACACACACACACACACACACACACAAACACACACACACAGTGTATGAGTAGGCACGATGCGGACATTCCACATTCCACCATCAGAAACTTGCGACCCAAATGTAACCTGACTCAAACAACAACACGCTTCGATACTAGCTCGACTATTTCGTTTTTTCCTTCATTTTTATTTCACGTATGAATACATACATGATACATATTACTAGACATTTACATGATAAAAAAACACATATGGAAATTTGTCAAAATAAGGTAGAAATTTTGAGTGAAACATCAGTTCGTGTTCAATTCTTCATGCACTTTGCACGTATCTCGGGATGAAATCCACTATTTTGCTTCCATCGCGTGAGCAGCCTTGATGACATTTTCGTAGACACATCTCAATGCTCTGAATTCTCGTGGTGTTAGCACGATGCCCTTCTTCGACGGGCAAAGTTTCGAGTCTCTTTTCCCCTTGAAGAACTCGCGAATATCAATGTATATCTTGTTTCGGAATGTAGACACCGTGACGTACTTGAAGTTGTTGTTTTTGATGCCCAGTAAAAATCGCTGCGGCTCAGCTGGTTCGGGGCCAGCCTCGTGGTTGATTTGCAACGGTTCCTGGGGAGCTGAAGCGTACGGTCTAGTGTTTGCCTTCGTTGCATCGCTGGTTGCCTCGTCCTGATAGCGTAGGTTTCCGGCTTCGTAGTAAAACCCTGGTGGGGCTGATGTGTGGCGTCGCATCTCGGAGCCTTTAACACCTGTCAGGGCAAATGCATCGTTTGCTGTCTCGTCTTGATAACGAAGGTTCCGAATTCCGTTGTAAAGCCCGGCTTCGTCTATACCCGCGTCAAATTCTGGTGGAAAACCCGTGTCTTCAACGTGCGAGTTTGACTTCTTCATTGGCTTGGGTGGTGATGACTTGTACGATAATTCGGCTCGTTCAGGACTTTGTCGACTCATGTTGGTTTGCGCCAAATTTCTTTCGCTCTCAAACAAATATCGTGCTTTCTCAAAAATGTTGCTGGCTTTTATATCTTCCCTTCGCTTTTGTATCGAGAATTTTGTGTGACGACTATTTCTATTTCAGGTTTCATGACGTCAAAACTCAACATGTTCCAACTGGTCTGCCTACTGACTTCATTCTGCTTGATGACGTCATTCCCTGATATTGACGTATGTGTGTCTATTCTGTCGACCTGTCTGTGCTTGTCCGACTTTTTTTTATTTTCTTTATTTTTTTTAGATTCTTTTGTCTTCGATTGCAAAAGCGTCGGTCAGAGGACTGGTCCGAACGATGTCCAAACGGTGACGTCATAATATCGCTGACGTCATGATTATTTCTTAAATTCTTTTGTCTTCGATTGCAAAAGCGTCGGTCAGAGGGCTGGTCCGAACGATGACGTCATAATCTCGCTGACGTCATAATTTCGATGACGTCATGATGGAAAATAATAGACTCTCCTTAAAACAATAGAGCCTGGCTTAATAAAATCTACCTTCACAAATTCATTTTTTTTCCCTATTGTTTTATACATTTTAATTATCATCTTAAAAAAAAATCAATAGTCCATATTTCATATTTCTATAATCCATTTGTCATCATGCATATTTTTCCATATTTCATACATCCATATTTCCATACCTCGAAAAACATATTTTCATATTTCATACTTCTTTTGTTCCCTTCATCCATAATTCATATCTCCATAATTCATAATCCATATTTTCAGCATTCATATTTCTTTTGTTCTCATCATCCATAATTCATATTTCAATTATTCATATTTCCATAATGCATATTTCTTTTGTTTTCAATATCCATATTTCATATTTCCATAACTCATATTTCATTTTTCCATAAATCATATTTCCATAATTCATATTTCTTTTGTCTACAAAATATTAATATCATATTCTTTTGTTCTAAACAAAATAATATTTTTATGACGCTAAAAGCACCCCTTTACTACTCACGACCACCAGGTTGTGTTCAAATGCATCGACCATTCCGCCGCCACCGCTGCCCCAGCACCCCTCTTCTTCCGACAGAGCCTGCAGTCCTTTCCGGCACCTGCTTTTTAAGGCACCCCAGTCCCTTGGAACTGTTGCAGACTTTCCAGTAGGTAAAGCAAAGACAGCAGAAAAAGCAAACAAGGATTAATCCAGCGACGACATACAGGAGCAAGTCCTCAGTGCCTGTACAAAATGATAAAACACGGAGACATGCATTTCATGTATTATAACGTACTATTTTGCCCAGCCACCAAAACAACAACAACAACAACAACAACTGTTACAAAACAACAAGAACAACAACAATGGAATGTTTTCTCTATTTTCATGTACAGATGTAAGTAACTGGTCCGTACGCTGCTTCACCCACCCGTTTCCTGGCAACAGGTTGAATGCACCTGCAATAATGTTGTATTTGTACAGTGTATTATTAATGTTGTATTAATAGTGTTGTATTTGTACAGTGTATTAACGAGGAGTCTTTCTATTCCTTTCTCTCCTGTCCTTTCTCACCATCTTTCATGGATTATCGCATCCCCTTCTTCTTTGATTTTCTTTCTTAGCATCACCTGTGTACATGACCGTGTATGTTTTGTTGTGTGAAATAGTTTGTTTTTGTTGTAGCTAAGTAAGTCGATAATTTGTTAAAACTGTTAATTCATTTCTTTGTGCATGTGGACCAAATATTAATTTAAGCGCGGCTTACTGGGGATCCTCCTGTATGGTACCTTGCCTTTTTTTTATTATTATTATTATTATGCCTCCGTTCTTTGTCACAATGATTTGCTTACCTTTCATGTGCAAAATCAGCCATTAATTATTATGAAGCATGTGTTTATTTCTGAAAGTGATCGTAGTTGATTATATTGTACCATACAAAAACAATAAAGTGAAATGAAATGAAATGAAACAAGAACAACAGACAAGAGGTTATAGGCCAAGGGGAAGAATTCGCATCTTACTTATAGGTTATAAGTACTTCAAAATTTAGGCTCTCATATTTCCCTCAATTCATAGCACAGGGTTCATACAGGTCATGGAAAACCTGGAAAGTCATGGAATTTGGCCTAGTTTTTTTTTTTCCAGGCCTTGAAAGTCATAAAAAATTATATTTCCATCAAAAGGGCATGGAAAGTCATGGAATTGCGAAAATTATAGAAGTTTATCTGTTGTTTGTGTGAGATGTGTTTGTATTCCCTAAGTTGCTTCGCTTTGATTTGAGATTAGATTTTCAGTCTCATTTGTTTTTAAAAAAATATGTGAAAGTCATGGAAAGGTCATGGAATTCTGGCTAAAAAGGTCATGGAAAGTTATGGGATTTAATTCATGAGAAAGAGTATGGACCCTGTAGCAACCATGCTTCACACACACAAGCTGGCCATCATTTTCATTTTTGGCCGTTATTTTCACAATCATAGCTGTGCACCCTATAGTATCGACGTTGTAAAAAAAATATATATATATTCAACCCCCCCCCCCCCGCATTTAATACTATCAACATATGCATTCTATGTAACACTCTATAATTTTCATTCAAAGAAGTGAAAAAAACAACAAAAATATCCTTCCCCATCCCTATAACACATTTTCTGATACACCTGCAATGTTTTCCCCCAGCCCTTATTTATGCCCCCACCTCATCTACATGGTAGACACAGAGAAACAAGAGAACTTGTCCCTTTAAGCACCCGTGAGTAGGAGGGAATCTCATGATTGATAATAACACATATCCCCGAAACTCCCCAAATAATAACTTAACTCCTCTCACTATTCATAAGCAGATCATGCCATGAATGTGTAAATAATCCAAGCAATGCCAAAATATAATCAGTACCACTGGTTCACATTTTAGGGCAAGTTAGAACTTTATTTTTTAAACCCCCCCCCCCCCTCCCCCACAAAGCATGCATAAAACAGTATTGTTGATAAATTTGAAACACAAATAACGCAATGTGAATCATAAAGTTTATGAGATATGATATGTACACTAAGTACAATAACTAAAAACACCTATGTATGCTTTGAAGGGGTTCGGAACTAGTGTCCAGCTGGTGAATTGTCCAGTGTCATTATTTTTGCTCTCCTTTTTCCATGATTATCAATCAGTTTCATTTTCATTTATTTTTTTTAACTAAATGCAAGATCATCAATGAAAATGAATGATAGAATAATGATATGAAAATATCAATAACAAAAATTTAGTAAATGTCACTAACTAGCAGTAGCTATTTAACACAACAATAATGATAACAAAAATGATGATCAGGGTATTTTTTTTTATTTTATCACTACAACCATGCAATGTGTAATTCAAGTTTCAGTTTTCAAGTTTATTTCACATCTTTAAAAAAAACACAACATAATAGAAATACAACATTTGCGTTTTCTTTTGCTAAGAAAGGCTGTTAGAGATATCTTAAATGCGTTGTGATGACACTAAGGTCAAACCAAATGTCAGCTTTAGCCAGCCTGAAACAGCTGATATCCCACAAAGGCGGGAGAAAGAAAAGGAATTGGAGTTATAAACGGAAAATATATTAGATTTTTTTTTTTTTTTTTAAGTGAAAGTGGAAGAAAAAATTTGAGAGTGTGTGTGTGTGGGGGGGGGGGGGATGGCAGAGGATGAGTTGGCTTATTCATCCTTCTGAGTGGAGGAAATCCAGCAATAGACAGTTGGTTTTATACGACCATGGTATATATGACCTGTACAGTATAGCACGGCTGACAAGCAATAGCCCAATAGATGCTCTGTACAGCCAAAAGGGGGTGTAGATGTTTTCGGTTTTTTCTGCTTTTTTTTAATCGATCGTATCGAATTTTAGGTTCTGTCGTGGTTCCTATAAAAGAGGGGCTGTTGCAATCAAATTCCCAAACTGTTTTTATCGTCGCAAATGCTTTTTTCTTGTAACATAATTGTGTTTTTATTTCATTTCATTTCATTTCATTTTATTTATCAAGTTTCCACACAAATCATATAGTGTTGTGTTTACAACATCCATCCATGACAATGTAAAGTAACACAAAAAAATATAAGTTATAATTGCAGTATGTACAAATAGCATTTACATGGCACAAAATTGAAATCAAATGAAATCATTCTCATGCACATTACATTCATGAAGGATAAGTGAAATTGTGTGTGGTGTTGTCAACGAGCCCTGACGAAACATAGAATTCTCCACGTTCACAAACAAAATACTGTCCGTATGTAGAGAGTCGGAAGTTGTGCACGCAGTGATGATATACATCACATGACGATTGTTATTACATTAATAAAAAAAAAATCAGCTGGTATGCACTTGTGCCAAGCGCATGTGACATCAATTGTTCTACTTATTTGTTGCACGTGACATTATGTGAATCAAATTATACATCGTTAAGAAATGATTAAAGAGAACAAAGAGAGAGAGAGCATTGGAAAAAAATGGTCCAAGGATAAACCTCAAAACATTTCTAAAAGAAAACATTACTACAGTGGACTCCCGTTATAGCGAAGTCCTCGGGACCGGCAGTTTTCTTTCGTTATATCGAAATTTCGTTATAACCGAACAAATAAACAATAAAAAACAAAGAGAGGCTAATCTTGCGGTGTGAATTTTTATTTCGTTGTAGCCGAAATTTTGTAATAACCGTGTTCGTTATAACGAGAGTGCGCTGTATACCCAAACATTCTCTATCTTATTAGGCGGTTGCGGCAGTATAATATATAGCAACAACATCAAAGAGGTAGGGATATAATTGAAAACGGACCAGGAATTATGTTGCGTAGGAATTCAAGAGTAGGGATCCAATCAGTGATTCAAAAGGAAAAGAAAGAAAAAAGAGCAAAGAAACTTATCATTTGGCTAGAAATGACCGTGCTCTAGTCATGTGTTATGGCAATTATCAATTAGATAAGTTTTCTTCCATCTTTTTCACCCAGGAAATTGTGTTGAACGAAATTATCATGTGCTTTTTCTTTCTTTCTTTTTTCTAACACGCAAGTCTCCATTCCTTTCAGGGAAATAATACCACATATATGCATTTCTACATAACTGACAAGACCGTAGACATGCTCTACTGACAAGACCAATCTGTCGACCGAGATAGAGTCCGCGCTCAGGATGCAGCGCCAGCACGCGTTCCAAACAATACAGTTCATTGAACGATCGTCTGTAAAATGAATACGAGTACATGTATATCTTCCGCAACGGTTGCATGCACACACTCTTAGAAATGAGGTACTTGAGAATTATTGTAAACTGGCAGCAATCAACAACTTAAGCGTCAAACCACAATCCACAACAAAACAACAACAACAAAAAAAAAACTGCACCTATGAAGAGTAACTGTATTTCTCATGTAAATACTGCCTTGACCCATGCCTTTCACTCCAACAAACCTTGACAAAGGGTTGAGTGGTGGCATCCGCTTCATGATGTCCTGCCATTCTTGGCAGTTGCTGGCTAGATGGCTGGCTTCTACTAGTGAGCATATGTTTTTGCTCCTACAGTCTGTTCACGACCGCGATGAATCAATCATCAAAAATCATCAAAAAACGTCATTTAATGCGTACTATTATACATCCTAATGAAGTCGTAGATAGTAAAGGCGAGAGAGGGGAAAAGAGTAAAAGATACAGCAAATTAATGCAGTTTGGTTTCATTGCCCATCCCCCCCCCAAAAAAAAAAGATATCCTGTACCTGTTCAGAAATAAGTTGTCATATTCATTTCCTGCACATCCTTTCCAAATTTCATTTATAATTTCTTGAACTGCAATTGCGGGTACACTAAGTCTTGTAATGAATCGCGATGACGCGCAGCTGTAATTCGTGGCATAGTGCCACCTAGCTTTCGTGAGCTGCTGTTAATGGAATGCTGCCGAATGGCTTTTGGATGGCTTTGGTATACAGGTATAATGTACAAGGTTGAAAGAAGTAGAACTTGCATAGAATGAAGCTATGCATCTGATGTAGACAATCTGGTTTTGTTACGTAATGTAAGTCCTGTATCCGTTGTTTCTACCCCTCCTCCCCTCAGAAGGGCCAATAATCACTGCTCTTTGATTATGTGAAAATTACTTTGCTCCACGGGAATAAAACAAGATGGCGCTCGGTAGTGTCCACTGATCTCTGTTTAAGATTTTCTATAATAGAGATCAGTGGTGGTGTCATTTTCACCGTGTGCGCAAAGGATTTCACGCAGGTTCTATTTCCTAGTCATGTATGTGTGTGTGTGTGTGCAAACGAATGACAAATTCATAATATTGATGAAGTCATCAACTCATCTTCATCATCACCTTTGAGTATTTGTGCGGGTTGTTGGCTGTGGTACGGACTTATACAATCTAATTCAAGGAAGAAGAATAGCCGTTGATGTTACAGAAATGACATGAAAGTGTCGAATCTAAGGAATAAACAGATAATAACTTGAGATGATAGTAGAAATAGTAGGTTTATATCATAGGAAAATATTGAGAGACACTGCACTAATTATTATTTTATTTTACATGATTTTGCAATAAAGAAACCGACGAGAAGAATCAAACGAAATTTAATCCATATCTAACTACCATTACACTCGAAAATAAAATCATAATTATGATAATGGATTAAAGAGCGCTGCAAAGTCACACACATCCGAATCCTTTAGAATAAGAACCAACACCCACGAAATATCCATTTCAACATAAAAGAACCGCCCCATGTAGCCAAAGATACCTGCTTACTATGCTGTACCTTAATTGGTAAACATTCAATTTTAACCCCGTGGCCTAGACAATTCAGCCTGTGTCAATGTGTTGACAGATGTAGACAGACAGTACTAGCTGAAGACTAGATTGGCTCATTGAAATTAAATGATTATCAGTATTCATACATAGATAAACCCTCAGAAGGTTTGAGCAGACTAAATGAATAAAGTATACCAGTATCTATTCAACCTAATACTTTAAGATAAGGCAATCATGCAGGCGTATGTCTTTAAACTGCGACAATCAAAGAGAGATAGTCGCCCTTATTATCATTAAGGAGGTGTATCTCATGCCTTGCCTGAAAGTGTACGAAAATGCACACAGTTGGGTCCGTCAATTTTAAACGTTCAATCACAATCAATAATCACAGGTAAAAGTTATAACCAAGCCTCCACTCAAATCTTCTAGGGACAAATCTCTTTCATGTTTCATATTTTTGTTCATGATAATAAAAGAGAATATAGACCGCTTATCATCGGCATCGATTTATCACTTTCATAGTTTTACAGCCTGTGTTGTAGACGAGGGGTTTAGCTATATCATACTTAAAGATACCCTGCGTGTGTATGTGTGTGTGCGTGTGTGCACGTGTGCAAACAAATTAAGTATACTTATACTTTTGATGACGTCATCGTCTTCTGTATACAATCACTTTTGTATCACACTGTGGTTTTTACGACCAACATCATTCCAATTTATATGTGAAAATATGCTACAGCGTTCATCGTTTGCACAACATTACGTCCGCATACAACATGTACAACGATGGCATAGTCAAGCCGTTGGTTTGATTTGCCTCTTATCAAAATTATGAAATAGAGCCAATTTGGACATGAATTATAAAAGGAGAGTTTTAGACATTATTAATTTTATGATTTCAATATTCTTCGAAGTGACGTCATAATGTAATTTAGAGCCATTTTCCGCCTACGTTAGTTGTTTTTTCCTCACTCTGAGCATTTAAAAAAAAAAAATGAGATTTCACATAGTGTTAACCTATAGCCCTGAAAATGGTAATCATTTCCATGCATATTATTTTACAAAAGAAAGGAGAAACTTAAAGAAACATCAAAGAAGAGAAATGGAGAGAGAGGGAGGTAGGAAAAGAAAGAGAGCGACAGACAGAGAGAGAGAGAGAGAGGGAGAAAGAGAGAGAGAGAGAGTGGAAGACAGAGAGAGGGGGGGGGGGGGGGAGGGTTAGAGTTAGGGTTTATAGGGTAGTAGATGTGCCGAGATTATGTTTTTGATATTTATCAAATCTAGGAAACAAGAAGTTAACGTGCCCCTAACACGACGGACAAAGGTCTCAATGTTTGTTTTCGGTAAATATGAACGATGGTCCTGAAATTCTTTCCCCGTTTAAGTACACAGAATTCTGAACTCTCGACATCTTGTATTATATTGAAAGCATGCTTGATCCTCGAATGCCCATCCATCATTTCCTTTCCCTGCCTATGGTGTTTTTCTTGATCAAATCCACAAACAACGGAGTCGTTCTCATTTTAGACTTATTAAACGAACATCTGGCAGTTAAGGGACAAAAGCAGTGCCAGGTTTTCTCTATAGTATTAAATGGATAAAATTACAATAGTTGGTAGGAATGTATATGCCTCTCCCTTTCCAAAAATGTTAGAGTTGAATCTAATGAATCTATAAACATGATATATGCCCAGGTTAACGGTGCTCTTTCAGCTTTGCAATGTATTCGTTATGTGTATGCTGTATGTGTGTGTGTTTGTTTGTACCTTTTCTTATTTTGTATGTTGTTCCACAGCAAAAGTACTTTCTTCAATGTTAAGCTTTTTTATATTTCCAGTGTGCATTAATCCCGATAAAATGTGATCTTTTTGAACATTTTGATGAGAGTTAAAGGACACGTCCACCTTCATATACATATGGATTGAGTGAATGCAACAATATTAGTAGAACACATCAGTGAAAGTTTGGGGAAAATCCGACAATCCGTTCAGAAGTTATGAATTTTTAAAGCATCTGCGCAATCACTGCTGAATGAGGAGACTACTACAGTGTATGATGTCACGTGCTTACAACGGTATAAGGAAAATAAAAAGAGAATTTCACAAAACTTTGCTTTTTGAATAAAGTGCACATTTCTTCGAATCGTTACTGACGTATGTTAAGGGAAATAGTATTCCCTTGCCTTCTGAAAGAGAGAAGTCGAGTGTTCTTTTGTTATGCGAGAAAATATGTTACATTTTCTTTATACTTTCTTTATATCGTTGTACTCATGTGACATCACAAGCTATAGTAGTCTCCTCATCCAGCCGTGACTGAGCAGAAACTTCAAAAATTCACAACTTTTGAACGGATTGTCCGATTTTCTTCAAACTCTCAGTGATGTGCTCTACAAATATTGCTGCATTCACGCATCCCACATGTCTATGAAGGTGAACTTGTCCTTTAACTCTAAGATTGATTCAAATAAGCGATCTGTTAGAGTTTATGCTAAATTCACAATTTTTGTTGAAAGTATCATGTAACGCTGGACCGACATTTATGTACTAACATAATTATGAGGGTCAAATAGTAAATTCTCATTGAATTTTTCAAAAACTAAATGGCCTGATATTGACGAGAAAAGATAATATTCAAACAATTGAACACTGTGTTTTATGCCATTTTGAGATAGACTTAGTGGTAAACGTATGTTACGTGGACTGACCAAAATGCGACAGTTTGATTCCACGGTTTATTACTGAACAAATTGTTTTGCCATTGGATAAAGATCTGGGACCCATTTCATAAAAGATGTTAGGATAGCAACTCTTTTTGGAATTGCAACTTCCCATAGCAACAGCCAATCAGGAAACTGGATTCTTGTCATCATGATACTATGACAATTGCCATTCAAGCAAGAGTTGCTATCATAATATTAGCAACTTTTTGTGAAATGGGGCCCTGTAGACCACTGAAAAATATATAGTTTCTATATGTTTGCAAGTGATGTCAGATATATGATGGCAGGATTGTGATGATAGGTTTTCAACAGAAGAAACAAAATATACATACATATATTCATACAGACATACACCAGTGTTTATTCAACTCGCACACTTCGCAGATTGTCACGAACCGCCTAGTAATCAAACATACGCATACAGCAGTCAGGTGTACATCAGCATGACTAGCAAGTCTAAAGACCCCACTCAACAACATAATGAAATATGAATCCTTGATATGACGTTGCTCTTATTTTAGCTCTAGTGAGCAAACAAATGAAATAAGAGATCGGAATAGACTAGTATGAATGCCGAAATAAAAAATGCAAATCGCCCACGCACGGCTAACAGCTAACAGCGATATAGTGAAATATAGTTCTTGTTTGCATTGTTTCTGTTATACATTCATTTCCTCATATATTTTGTATTAAACGTTATGACTTGTACTTTTTACAAAATATTACGCAATATAATTTGTCAAAATGTATGTTTGTCTTCGATGTAATATCTTTTGTTTGATAGAAAAAAAAAGTAGAATTGAATAAATGATTGAAATGAATTATGCACTATATAATTCCCACATATACACACACAAACATGAATTTTCAACCGCACCTGTTGCTATGTGTTTTTAATTTCAATTCAATTCGATTCAATTCAAAGTATTTTCCATCGAACAAAAGTACTAAATAATACTACATTTGTCAACTTACATCGATGAGCAATATGAAGTCAAGTCTTGAAATGAAATAAGAATATAATGAACTGATGATAATATAATGGGAAACAAATACCTACTTTGCAATGGTAAAACAAAAATAAAATGATGGAAAAGAATGATCTACTGAGGAGGGAAGCTTGGAAAATGTAGATCATTCGAAAGGATAATAATATGCCAGTAACATATACTTATATCTAGAGTAAATCTACTAACGTACAGTTATAGCATATGGGGTTGATATATCCGTACTGGAAAAAAAAAAACACAGTGTCCCACAGTGTGTTCACAGTGTGGGTCACATAGTCGACTATCTTGATGAAAACGCTCGAATTTAACAGTGTGGAAAGGATTTTACACTGTGGTTTGGCTTTCACAGAGTGTTCATATGGTAATCTTCTGTGACATGCACACTGTAAATTGATGATTCAGAATGTGTTTATACTGTTAAAATGCTCGAATTCAACAGTGTGAAGAGATTTTGACACAAAGAAACAGAAGATTTAAGTGCAGGAAAAACAAGACTATTCTTACCCTGGTGCAAATGAAAAATCATACAAACGTACTGGTAACATGAAGTTTTATTTATCTAGATTGATTAACTGATTTTCGTTAAAGGTCACTTTAATGGCACATTGAAAACAGTTGTATCGTTATTACGGTTAAGTCGACAGAAAAAAAAGTACATCAAATAGATGAGGTGTCAAAAATAAGACCTTGACAATACATAAGTAGCGGAATCAAATCCCCCTTTCACAAAATGAAGGGAAAATTATATGTGCACACACTAATGTCTTGCCAACTATTAGCTCTGCTTCTCTGGTGAATTCTTCTTTTCAACATACAGTTAAAGAATATAAATTTGGATTTGCCTACTTGTTTATTCATCGAAATACAAAGTTGATATTACTTTTAATAATTGTATCCATGTTTGTTGAAGCTTATGTGATTCAAAATTCGTAATCTTTAAACCGGAAGACGATACCTTTTAAAATACAAGTTGTAATGCCTGTCCCACTCATCAGCAGTATGATGACTCAACAGCCATTCCATAGTCTTTCCGTTATCCATTAACCTTTCCGCCCTTTGAGTAAACGCTCCCCCTACTCATCAAAATGGTCTGGTCCAGTGTCAGCATCCTAGCATTTATACGTATACCATAACGCTTGTACATGTACCAATGGTACGGCAAAGTGCACACACTTAAAATCAAACTTATCATATTAATTTCCTCCCCATTTTTTTTTCAATTCAAATGAATCAAATTTATAAGGAATTTCTGCATTGAATATACATTGCAAATGTAATACAGTCATTTCTTATTGTTTTCAAGACAATAGAGCATACAGTGTGAACATCCGAATATAAGTGAGATATACGTGTACAGATTAAAGAAAAGAATAGAATCACTCGGGATAAAGTAAATCATAATGATCTGACTGAATTATGGCGCATGTATTGGGAGTGTGAATGCAGAAGACTGTCGTCCAATGAGCATATAGCTTGAAGATACGACAGCCTTGAAAGAGAAGGGAAAAAAAAGAAAATGGACAAAACATACATCGTGTATACTTATCGAAAACAAAAGAAAAAAAAAACACAATGACATTTTGCCATCACATTGCGACAACAAAAATTGTATAGACATTATTATGATTGATTGTCTTGTTTGCTGTATGCAAACGAAGCTTGGATGCCCTCTGCCCTCAAGCTTACTAGTGGTCGCAATGCCGCCATTTCTTCTCTTTTATTGCAAATTCGGCAACTGCAATAAGGATTCGGTCGAATATAACGCAGCGTGTATGATCCTTGCTGGGATGGTGAAAGGTTCCTAACGGATCGCCTGTTTCTCCTCGGTCGGGCTCCAGCAGATGACCGTTACAAATGTATCTATAGCACTGGTGACCAAGGTGGATTAAAACCAGCGTAATCACACGCTGATCATTCCGATCGTAACTGAACATTATCTCTGGTGTCTTTCAAAATGGCGGGAAGGAGACACTGCGGCCCAACATGGATAATCGGTCTTTTAATCACGTGTGCTCTTCGGACAATACAAAGTGTCCAACGTGAGTTATTTTGTTAGATATATTTCTAACTATCTATTTTGTTTCTTCTTCCGTTCTGATCTTATGAATTATTTTTTTTTCTTTTTTTCTTTTTATGTAGAGGAATGATTTTTGCTATCTTCCATTTATTTGGAACTTTTCCTTGGGTTATAGATTTATTAATCAAAAAAGTTATTGGTCAAACAATTGCATCCTTTGACATTTTTTTTTCAAGGATCTTTACTCATATACCATCTAATCCGACTGACTTCTTATTTTCTAATTGCTCTAGTTCCTTTGAAACTTCACTTTCACTTACAGTAGAAAACATTAATGGATATTGCACACATGGTTCGCATGTGGCAGTGTCAGTACAGATTCTGTCTACAGGTTCTACTACAGTATCAGCTGATTCAGAAATCAAACTGGTTGCAACATTGGCAAAATGGTGATTAAATTCGTTTGCCATACTTTGACACTGACTGGGTGGAGGCTGAGAGGAAGAAAAATTGGGGGGTAATACTGATGATAATGTTTTCCATGAGTTACTATAACTTTGATCTTTACTTAATTGTTCCATAAAATATTTGCGTTTAGACTTCATAATAAAAGATGTTACTTTATTTTTTGATTTACGATATTCTTTCCAGATACTCTCATCTTTGGTTCTTATTGCTTTCCTTTTTAATAAATCTCTCTCCTTCATTAATTTAAAAATTGTTTCATTCTACCCAGTTCTGTTTTGAGAGATCAGCCTTGAATATATCTATATCTACATCTTTGGTTTTTCTATATGTAACATACTTCACACCTGAATGAATCTGATGAGCTTTCCAGATTAGGTAGCTCATTGAGTGATCACTTACTCCATTGTGTATAACACCATGCGATTTGATCATCTCAATGCTATTTGTTAGCATATGATCTATTAAAGAAGCTGTTTTGTTTGTTATTGTCATTAAGCAGAGTATAATAGAAACAGGCTTACACGTCTAATTCAACCGTATATTGTAAACTAACACACAAATGTTGCCTGAACAAAATCGGGCAATAGATTGTATTGAGTAGTCTGCAAGACAAACACGGTCATAGCTTTGTCAGAACAAAACAACAAAACAATGTATTATCTATATCACAAGTTGATACGCATGGGGTATTGACCTCTTGCTATTGAGCAGAGCAGAAATTGGCTTACACGTCTAATTCAACCGTATATAGTAACTAACACACAAATTTTGCTTGAAAAAAAGGGAAATGGATTGTATTAGGTAGTCTGCTTAACATGTACGGTCAATAGCTTTGTCAGTATGAAACAACAAAACCATGTATTAATTGTAACAAAGGTTGATACACGTGGAGTAAGAGCACGTATAATTCAGCCGTAAATTGAAAATCAACACATACATTTTGCTTGAACAAAATCGGGCAATAGATTGTATTGAGAATTCTGCAAGACATGTATAGTCAATAGCTTTGTCAGAACGAAAACAACAAAACCATTTAGTATCTATAACACAGATTGATACACATGGGGTATTGACCTGTTGCTATTAAGCAGAGCAGAAATAGGCTTGCACGTCTACTTCGACGGTATATATATTGAGTAGTTTGCAAGACATGTACATGCAATAACTTTTGCCAGTACTATTAAGCAGAGCAGAAATAGGCTTGTACGTCTAATAATAATAAAACTTACACGCAAATTTTGCTAGAACAAAAATCGGGCAATAGAATGTATTGAGTAGTTTGCAAGACATGTATATACATGCAATAGCTTTTGTCAGTAAGACACCAATCATTATTTGGTTACATCAAATTGACACAAAGTTGTTGACTTGTTGCTATTAAGTGGAACAAAATATTGTTCGTTTTCCGCTCGTTAAGGCTCGTTGATCGGAAAATGAAATGAGTTTCGTCATTCCGAAGGTTTGTAAATGAAAAGAAGAAATGAGAATGGTTCACTGTTCCGAAGGTTTTTTTAATCCGACAATGAAATAAGGTTTGTTATTCCGAAGAAGGTTTGTAAATGATATAAAATGAGAGAGGTTAGCTATTTCGTAGGTTCGGTTATCTTAAGACGATTATGAAGTTTGCAATTCCAAAGTTTTGTTACTGGACACACCTTTTTCACCTTTGGATTAACTAAACTTTTTTTTTTAACGTTCCGATTAACGAAAGTTTAGAATTCCTATCATTTTCTGACAAATGAACCGTCGTAATAAGAACCAAATCTCATTGACAGATTAACAAACTTTAGTAATAATGAACTGTTTGACTAACGCCAAAATGTTCGTAATAACAAACCCTATTTCATTTCCGAACCAACGGACATTTAGGTGTATAAGAATCTGTGTTTTGTAATAAAGTACCTTCGAAACAATAAAACGAACGTTGTTTAATTTCAGATTATTGTATTACAATAATGCAAGTCACCCTCGGTCACTATGCAGGACACAAGAAGCGAACATGGAACGTACACAGCGATTTGAAGCGTTCGCCCATGCAAAGACCCTATAAATGCTTGTTCCGCTTCGTATTTTCGGAAGCGATTCGCATCTCGTTATAACGGAGCACATTTCTTTTGTTTTTCTTTGTCAGTGGTGCTCAGAAAGATTTCGTTATAACGACAATTTCGTTATAACCGTGTTCGTTATAAGCGAATTTTGTAACATAGACTTCAACGACGATAATTTTGGGACCAGAAGTTTTACTTCATTATAACGAAATTTCGTTATAACGGGAGTCCACTGTACGTGTAGGTTACTTCCATCACAAAGAAAAAAAAAAAACATCCCGTTAGTACGTACAATAAATATAAACATTTGCAATAAAGTCTAAAATATAAGGAAATACACGATTCACTAAATTGACCAAAACTAACTACGGGCTTTTCTAAAAAATAAAAACAAAACAAGTATACCATTAACATTGTTCACATTTTGAATGTTTAACAATATTTTACATTGATTATATTGATAACAAATTTACATTGGTTGTTTTTTAATATTCCTAAGTCACATTTTAAAGCTATTTAAAGCACTAAAGCAGACATTTTGTTTCATCTGCATTTGGTAAATACTGCCTTTAATCAATGGAACATTTATTGTTTGCTTGTTTCGTTTCTTTGGCAGTGTATCCCTATGGCACCTCTGAGGGGGATTCGACTATGGCCAAAAACAATGACATCTATCAGACGCTTGTTTTACAGCAGGATTTCCCTTTTGGAGAAAACTTCTACAATGAACTTTTAGTAGGTGGCTAAAGTACAGTGGAAATGCAGTATAACGAGATCCTTGACAATTTTTCAATCCTAATAAAGCACTTCCGGGGTAAAAAAAAAAAAAAAGCGGGGGCAAAGTAGTGACGTCTTATGTATTCCTTTGTATGGTGCAAGAAAAGTGGGGGGCATGAGCCCCCCGGCCCTTTACCCCCGGTTCCGCCGGCCATGGTTTGTGTGTAAACCACACAATATAAACAAGCAAATGTGTTTAATGTTGCTTTCTTGTGGCAGTTTATCTTTGCTTATCACGTGGTGAAACTGATGAAAATGAAGGTTTTTAAGATTTTGATCACAAAATGAGTTAACTGCATTCATGTAAATTTGAGATATGATAATCAATTGCGACACAACATAACAAGACAATTCTTAAAATCATGACTTCAAGAATGATGTTTTTCATGTCAAATGTGAGGTATCAGTGCAAAGGCTTTGTTTCACTTTCTCTGCCGACAGACCTACCATAAAATATTAAGAAAATGTCATGAATCCGTTCTGCGATTAGATTCTTTAAATCACACCATAATTTCCTATTTTCTCTTACAGATTAATGACAATGGCATCTTGACATTCGACGAGCCCGCCAATCTCGAGTATTCTGGATCTTCCCCAACTCCATCTATATATAGAAACGTACCATTTTACTACGACGTTGTAAGTGCAAACCTAAATTCGCCAATATATAACGTCTTTATCTTTAGCGCTACCATAGAGACATTATTTACAATATTGTAAGGACTTATTTATGTTTGTAGAGACTGGGTGCTTCTCAATTCTGTTTACTTTTTGGATTGTACAATTTTTATTCGTTTGATCTGCTTTGCCGTTATCGAAAAATGGTTACCTATTAATTCAAGAAAGAAAAACAATGTTGCTAAAATGTACTGTGAAATAGAAGAACAAAATGCGCTAAAAGTACTTGACAAAAAAGAATACTATCATTTCATTTCATTCGCAATCGCCTACTGAAAGCTTTTGAGGACATTCAAAGTTAAGATTTGGTGAGAGGACTAATCAAGCTCCCCCTACCTTGCCTACTGAGGAAAAGTGTATAAAGGATATGCCACAAACCGTAACTTGGAACAAAATTCAACCATTATTCCACTCCGTATAAGCAACAAGTAATATTCATCCAGTCAGGAATTTATTCATATCTAAAGTGAGAACGTTATTCATCGATTTTCTCTGCATGCTTACCCCCCCCCCCCCAAGATCGGACTTTGGTTGAGACAGACGTCCTGTTTGCTACAGTCACCATACCTTCGCAAAGTTTGTTGATTTACGCCGGATGATAGTCTGCATAAAAGAGAAATGATCTTAATATCAGAAAACTACTTTTATTAAGCTGATATTCTTGAGCTTTTATAGTATTTTATCCTCTTCTATTTTAGTGTCTTCCGTACGGAAAATGATATACATTCTGGAAGGATACCGAGTCCACTTTAATACAGATGAGAAACCTACCGACGAGTCTTTTTCTAGCTCATAGCCTGCATGACTTGTGGTCTGTGTAACTCGTATGTTAACTCGTGGGCTGTATGAATCGTGGTCTGCATGACTCACCTGCTCACGGGTTGTATGACTCGTAGGCTGTATAACTCGTGGTCTTTATAACTTGTGGACTGTATGAATCATGATCTCTATGACCCGTAGAATGAATAACTCTGTATGGCTTGTTTAACACACGGGCTGCTGTGACTGATGGTCTGTATGACCCGTGGGAAATATAACTCATGGGTTGTATATAAAACGCGTGAGCAGTGTGAATCGTGGTCTGTGTGACTCGTGGGATGTATAACTCTTGGGTTCTTTGACTCTTGCGCTGTGTGACTTGTGGGCTCGTGGGCTCGTTTTCCTATTTCCTATTTCACATACTTGTAGGATGGCGATGGAAACAGCAATGAACAACCAGATGCCATTTTACCCTTCTGGTCAGACGTAGACATCACCACGCAGGGAAACATATTTTACCGGGAAACGACAGATTCGGCTGTCCTGACCAGAGCCACTACAGAGGTTCAAAGTTTTTTTCGCAGTAACATGAACTTCGACGCGGCTGACGTCATGATTGTCACGTGGGAGGACGTGTCGTTCTATGACTATCAAAACGGCTTAAATCCGGTAAGTTGGTGGAAAAAATACCCTTCCCATAATTCGTGTCCTATATGTAAGTTATTTCATAAAGTTTGTACAGAACCAACCAGGTATCGGTGTCGGTGCCGTATGCAGAATGTTAATGTTGTCCTTGGACATTTTTTTTTTTATTTCTTACACTGAAGAGGCTACCCTGGTTAAAGAAACCTTATTAGTATTACTGTTATTGTTATTATTTCTAATAATCATTATGACTATATTATCATTATTGTTTTTTTATGTTAGAACTATCATTATCATTATTATAATAATTGATAATGTATTGTTTTCAACAGACGGACACATTCCAGGTCGTGCTAGTAACAGATGGTCAGGAATCCTTCGTGTTCTTTCTCTACGACACCATCGAGTGGACCATAGGCACCAAGATGGGAGGGGATGAGCAAACTGGTCTGGACCCGGAAGGAATGGGTGCTGCACTGGTGAATAGTAATCTTGCTCATGCTCCTCGATGTATCTTTTTCATCCTTTTTCTTTTTGGTCTTGTACTTACACTTCATACCTTTTTGTATATCGACAAGATATAGACCTTTGTACCAACTTGCATTTGTGTTTGTTAATTTACTGAGATAAGCATCTGTGATGTGATGATTGTTGATGTGATCCTTATCGAAATGGTGCACACCAGCACACACACCTGACAGCAAACCTGGTATTTGGCAATATAAAAAGAAACAAATTGTTATTGCATTCAAAAAAGGTCATCTGTACCAATGTGTGCATGAACTGATTACGAACTGGCTTATTGCCTTAGTCTCATCAACTGCTCTAGATAGTTCCTTACATCACGTCCCAGCTATTTCCCGTGTCTATGTCCGGCCCCCAAAGTTTAAAACTCATGTTCATTATAACATAAAAGAGCAGAGTAGATTCAAACAAACGAAGTGGTAAAAGTTTCAGCCAGTTTCATTCACTACAAAGAAAACGAAATGTATCAAAATTGAAATTAAAGATTCGCACGTTTTCACTTAAATAATGTATACGTCACAACCTACATGACCTAGTACTTTTCACGTAGAATGAAATATTGCCGAAATCTCTTTATATTTCGTAATGATTATTGTTGTCCATAATGACGCCATCAACTGCAGTAGATTTCTTACCCAGCAATCTATGACCGCACCGAAAATACACAAATTCATAACTTGAATCAATTATCTGATTTTCCTCACATTGTCTCGTACCTCGTCCAAGAATCAGGTACCTCAAAATTGCTTTCCAACTGAGCCACCACTACTTTAGTATCAGACTTTCATAACGCATTCCTCCCTTTGTTGGTCTATCTCAGATCGGCTTCAACATGCAGTTGGGAACAAATTATTTTATACTCGAACCGTACTCCAAGGACAATGATCAGCTTTTAGCTTTGCCCACGTATACGAATGTAGACGTGGACGGCCAGTTCGCTTTCAAAGTGGACGGTGACAGTGTCATGGACCCAACGTGCGGAAACGATAAAGGTATGTAGCTTTTACAAGGCGATTTATCAACTCGCCTAGCATGCCTAGGCGTGTTGTCTATGAAAGAGAAGGGGAGAAGAGAAGACCACTGTTATAAACTTGCTACTACACCTTGTTTAAGTAACTAGTGACTAATTGGCGACTTTTAAGAACTCGATGCGCAAAGAGGTAAGTAAGTAAAACCAAGTAGTCTTCTCACCTTCTTACAACTTACGACTTGGAGTAAGTGGTTTTCTCCCCGCATGCACTTAGCATTTTGCTTAGTGGCAGATTCGCGGTTCCATCCAACACCCATCCGCTTTCCCAATATATTATGTGTTTTGTGTTATGATGATAAGTGATCGATGAAAAAAAAAAGTAATACAATGGGAGAAGATGCCCTATGAGTTATATTGATAACAGCTTCATCGGGAGATTGAATCAACAATGATAGACACACCAAACATAATCATCAAACATGGAATAATAAGTATGGACAACGAGAAAGAAGGAAGGATGAAAGGAAGTAAATTAAAAAGAAAAGAAATAGAAAAAAGGTAGAAAGAAAGTCACGGCGTAGCAGAAAGAGAGACAGAGTATTAAAGAGAGACAGAGTGAGCGTGTGTGTAAAAACGTGTGTGTCGGTGAGAGAGAGAGAGAGAGAGAGAGAGAGAAAGGGAGAGAGGTACCAGGTTGCAAGCTGAATTATACGATCGTAGTACAGTGGAAACTCAGTATAACGGGCTCCTTGGGACCATAAGACTATTTGTTCTTTATATCAGATACTTTATCACATCAGTAGTAAAGAAACCATACAAAACAAAGGAAATAATTTCATTGGGATAGGATATATTAGTTTGTTATAGCAGATTTTTTGTTAAAGCAGAACTCTTTATAGCGAGTTTCCATAATCACTGTATATTGCTCTGACATGTCTAACTTGTACTCTTGAGATAGAAGAGTTCAGATTTGTTCATACAGCGGTAGAGTATTCAGAAACAGTATCGAAACAATAGGAAGCTTTAGATTTTGACGCGCGGACGTTTGAGACGACGCTTGCGCTGGACGTTCTCCCCTCCCCTGCGTCGCGTTGAAAAGTAGCTTTAGATTACGCTGGGACGCAACGTATAAAAAATAAAATCGCGCCCCCATATGATGGTGAATGAAGTGGCTCTCTACGTTGCAAACTGTGCGGACGTAAAAATAGCCCGGTAGGCGTAGTGAAAAACTCAGGCGACGCAAGCTACAAATAGATCGACTTGACGCGCGCTACTGCGCACGCTCAGAACATGTTTTTTTTTCCCCTCTGAACGTCCGCGCGTCTAAAATCTAAAGCTCCCTAATGACCCAAAGTCGGCACAGATTCAGGTCAGATCCTGTTGGAACGGATACATAAAAAACAAACATATTATTCTATAATGTGCCGAAGTGGGCAGAAATAATTCTTCCCAAATGGCTTTAAAATAGTGAAACAGTTCCTTACTCCTGAGAATAGATTGACTCCAAAATTGTCCCTAAGATCACTGAATGATATAGAATAGATTTTACAGTATTCGTGACACAGCCTCTCTGAGTCTTTCTGCACGTGTCTTGACCTACACCAGATCTTACGATCACGCCAACTCGTGGTGGGATGCTGGGAGGTGAGAGGGTCTACCTATACGGACCTTGCTGGGATTCGATGGAGACCACCTCGTGCGTCTTCATCTTCGAAGGCCAGGAGGTCCAGCGCGTTAACGCCACCGTCGTGTCCAGCGAAGAGGCCTACTGCGTCCCCATGCCCTTCTTCCTGGTCGGCGAAGTCGAGGTGGTGGTCATCGAGCACGATGCAGAACTTTCCAGCGGGAAATCAGCATCGTATTCACTAAGTAGGTATCACCCCTTTGCCTCTCGATCCCGTTGATCTCTCACCTACATGCCAAGGTTTATTGCCGCTTGGTCTATTCCCACTTGGTCTAATCACCAGTTGGGCTAACACCATTCGGGCTAAACCCATTTGGTCCACTTCTCACTTGGTCTACTTGCCACATGGTGTAATAACCAGTTGGTCTAATGACCACTAGGGCTAATCGTCACTTTGTCTAATTCCCATTTAGTCTAATTGCCAGTTGGTCTAATGTATTTTTTTTTTGCCACTAGGTCTAATTGCACTTGGTCTAATATCAGTTCGTCTAATGTTCAGTTGGTCTAACACCAGTTGGTCTATTGCAAGTTGGTCTTTTTCCACTTGGTCTAATAACCTCTTGGTCTAATAACCACTTGGGCTAATTCTCACTTGGTCTAATTTACACTTAGTCTATTTCCATTTTGTCTAATAGCCACTTGGTCTAATTGCCAGTTCGTCTAATCATCATTTGGTCTAATTCCCACTTTGGCTAATGACCAGTTGGGCTACCACAGACTCTAGACTACTGATTCTAAGTGTCGATTAATATGGTAATTAAGTTGGCTCAAAAAACAGATTTATATTTCAAGTTCAATATTGCGTAAATAGGTGGAATGGTTAATTATCTTTTTTCTTGAAAGGGTCTGGGTGAAAGTCCACAATGTAAATGCGTGTATTAATTGGGCGTGAATTATTTACTTTTATTCATTAATTTTTTTCCAATATCTAGCAGTATCTAGCAGTGAGGAGTGGGGGATGATTGGCGGTAGTCACCATCACCACAATTACAAGCCCATAACCGGACCGGCGCATTGGGGGTGGGGGGGGGGGGGGGGGAGAAAAGCTTGGTGCCCCCCCCCCCCCCCCACACACACACACACACTTTACAGGGATCGAATGTCCCACTCTTTTGCATGAAATGTAAAGTGGGAGGAAAGTGGCAGCAAAAATATGAAATATGAAGTATATGTTCCTTTTTTTATTTTGCTTGTCAAATGACTTTCGGTGGAAAATCAGACCTTAAAAGTATAAAGACCTTTTTTTCTTTTTGAAATATCTGTGCGAGGGAGTGGAGCGACCGAGCGGGGGGAGATTGTGGGAGGGGGGTATCCCCCTCCCACACGAGGAAGATTTTGCATTTCCAGACCTGAAATTCAGCGATATGGTGCACACTTTTGGTGAAATATTGGAATTTCTTTAAGAAAATGAAGTGGCTTTTTAGCTCTTGCTCTGCCTGTGCGAGATTACTGTGAAGGCCTTCTAATCAGTGGGGCCCATCACCGGTGTAGCAAGAATTTGATCTTAGGGGGAGCGGTTAGATGCGAGGGAGCGAAGCAAGCGAGGGGTGGGGAGGTGTGGGGGATTCCCCCTACCACGGTGAGAACTTTTTGCATTTTGATGCTGTAAATGGTGCAATTTGATGCATTTTTTGCGTGTTTTATCGACTTGAAACACTCCCACATGATCAAGGTCGCTCAACATGTCCACCATGCCTGTCCACGCACATCTGTGCTCTACCCCTCATGGCTCCTACTAGGAAAACTCTTTGCTGTGTTGTTAGCTGCATGGTCAGGACGTAAGTGAAAGCTTGTACTTTAAACCGTATTCATTCTCATTGAGAAATTTGGTGAAAGAATTGCTAATGAGCCCTCCCTTTGTTAACAAACGTTGCAGCATCCTTTCAAATCTTGATGACCATTACTGTGCAACTTGATTTTGACATTTAAATTATTTTAAACTCTCCTTGCTCGTCAATAAATACTCTTTAAGTGTCATATTAAAAGAGGAAGATATAAACTTTATGATGACATATATCATATGACATGAATTGTTCTATTTTACTGGGAAAGTAACTGACAATTCCGGTTTCCTTTTTATTGGGACGCACTGTATGTTTACGCCTGTGGTTCCGTCGAAAACAATTTATAAAGCGCAATTATATACCGTTTTGGATGCTCTGAAATACAAGTCTTGTAGACAGATTTTTGAAAAAATCCCTGGTGTAGGAAGGGGATACCCCCTCCCGCCCCCCCCCCCCTCCGCTCAACTCTGCAATGATCAGTTGTGTATTAGGTTGCTGTAAGATGGCTGTAAGATAAGAACACACGCATGTGTGTGTATCATAATCGAGTATAACGGTTGTTAACACTTCCTTTTTTATATCTATGGTAATGTTTCTTATTTAGACCAAGTGGCATTAGACTACTAGTAAGTGAGAATTAGACGAAATGGAAATTAGACCAAGTAACGATTACTAGTAGTCCAAGTGGTAATTAGACTAAGTGGTAATTAGACCAAATGACAATTAGACGAAATGGAAGTTGGACTAAGTGATATGTAGACCAAGTGGTAATAGCCAAAATGGGTGTAGCCCAAATGAATATTAGACCAAGTGGCATGTAGACGAAGTGAATATTAGACCATGTGGAAATTAGACGGAGTGGAAATTAGACGTAGTGGCAATTACCCGAAGTGGAAATTACACCAAGTGGTGTTAGACTAACTGAGAATTAGACTAAGTGGTATTAGCCGAACTGGTCATTAGACGAACTGGATATTAGACCAAGTGGAAATTAGACGAAATGGTAAATAGGCGAAGTGGTTGTAGCCCAATTGGGTTTAGCCCGAATGGTGTTAGCCCACCTGGTGATTAGACCAAGTGGTAATAGCCCAACCGATAATTTACCCATGCCAACGGAAGAAACCGTTTCTGGTGGGGCCGTGGTTCAATGCAGTTTAACGTATCCAAGTAATTACCCCAGAGGGTAATTACCCCCAGAGGGCAACTACCCCCAAAGGGCAATTACTCCCAGAGGGCAATTACCCCCCCCCCCCCCCCCCCCCCGGCTAAATACTGGTTAGTGGTAAGGTTAGAGTAAAGATTAGTTTTGGGTTAGGTTTAGGGTTAGGAGTTTGGGTTAGAGGATTAGGTTCAGGATTAGGATTAGCATTAGGGCCAAGGGAAGGGTCCGGGGTAATTGCCCAGGGGGTAATTGCCCTATACCCGACCCAGGCAAGCTTGACTGATTTCCAGCTCTATTAATATTACAAAACAAAAAATTCTTAATTTTCTTTTCTCGTGGTCTACTTTCACGCCGTAGCATTATATCTATACTTTTTTGACGCATTTTCCTCTAATATTGATATGACTTCTGCCCGACAGTTGAGAGCGCTAGAGTGACCCCTGCCATCACGCGACAAGACTCGACGTCCAGTTCATGGCGGACAGTGGGCAACACCCTGACGATTACGTGGACCCCCGACACATCCAGTTTCGACGCCAACGATCTGCTAACCGCCAGCGTCCTGGCCTATCGCGAGGACGGAAGCGCTGGGCCGCGCTGGGAGACAGTCTATGTCATCTCAGATAACACCGGTTTCCAGGACGGCCAGCTGAATTTCGAGCCAACCGCACAGAGCGTGGTGACGTCAGGAAACGCGTTTGGCATCATCAAAATGACCACTACCTCAGCAGAGTTCGTTGACCTTTCTCACGTCTTATTTGCGTAACGGGCTCGTGGGGATAATAGTTTATACCTGCCAGAACATAGAGAAAGAAGTCATTATACGTACAAAAGCATTTAATCATCATATCGTTTGTTCACTTTACCGGTAACTATGGCAAAGATGGGAATCCAATAACCATTTAATTCATTGACGTTTTCCTCTTTTTTTTTTGGGGGGGGGGGGAGGGGGTGACAATTAACGTTATCTTGTAAACATACTCAGCATCATTAATTATTTACTTTTCTTTTTTTAATTGAGAGCAAAAGTCACATTCTGCCATATAATTTAAGACGCATTGGCAGAAGTAGTCAGAGAATAACAACAAACTGATAGGACATGGCACTTTGTGAAACTAACACTCTGTACTCTTTGTGACGAGTGGTGATGATATACATTTGTACAACCTCTGAATTTAATGTCCCTTCTCTATGTCTATGTAGGTTCTCTTTATTGTCCAAAGACGTCTCGTATTCATCAATATACAGTGCACTCCCGTTATAACGAAATGCTCGGGACCGGCAGTTTCTTTCGTTATAACGAAATGCTCGGGACTGGCAGTTTTCTTTCGTTATAACGGAATTTCGTTATAACCGAACAAACAATATATAACGAAAACAAGGAAGACACGCATATATCATATTCTGTTTGTTGAATACTCGTCATACACTGGAAAGCTACGTGAACAATAAAACAAATAGTTATTCAATAACAGATTATTGTATTACAATACCGCAAATTCCTCTCGGAAACTGTGCGTGACACACCAAGCGAACACACAGTGATGTGACGCGTTCGCCCATGCAGAGATGCTATATAAATGCTTGTCCTGCTACGTATTTTCGAAAGCGATCCTTTTTTCGTTATAACGGAGCACATTTCTTTTGTTTTTCTTTGTCAGTGGCTCTCGGAAAAGACTTCGTTATAACGAAAATTTCGCTATAACCGTGTTCGTTATAAACGAATTTTTTACCATAGACTTTAAAGGAGACCTCCGGATGATTTTCAGATACTTGCACTTGAACAACCATAAATTAGTTATAGTGAGGACAGAGTTTCAGATTTTATGATAACTGGGATGAAGAATAAGAATATTTTCAAAATTTAGAACAAATTGCAATGGACAAGGTTGATGACATGGCAGAGTCACCATAAGCATGCAGGAGTTTGGGCTCAAGGAAGGAGAACAAAAGAAGGCATGCATAGATTATACACAGGTGAACCCGCAAGCAAGCGGTATTGTAATGGAATTACACTGCTACATTTCTGAAATATGTGAACCTCCTATGTCATCATCCTTGTTCAGTGTAATTTGTTTAAGGTTTTTCAAAGTATTGTTTCTCTGATCAAAAACCACAAAAAAAAAATCCACAAATCTGCACATGGAGTTGTCGATTTATGTACTACACGAAGTGAAATTATGAAAATCGTCTGGAATGTCCCTTTAATGGCGATGATTTTGGGACCAGAATTTTTACTTCGTTACAATGAAATTTCGTTGTAACCGTGTTCGTTGTAACGGGAGTGCACTGTACAATCATCTCTCTTAGACAAACCATTGTTTAATCCTTGAAAAACCCAATATCTTTCCAATAAAGAAAAGAACAGATGTACAATTTTACACCTCTTCGTCATTTTGCAGTGTGACGCGAGTCCTCTGGAGCGACATCCACACTCTGGGCTACCTCTTGGAACAAGACTACCAAGACAACCCCGAGCTGTGGGCCGTGGAGAAATGCAACGATTGGATCACAGAAGATGACAGCAAGGGCACGTCGTTTCAAAACGTAACATTTGAACTTCAGTTTTGCCTATGTTTTGAATTTGAGTTCAAGATTGAATTCGAGTTTGAATTTAGATCTCTTTTGGGTTTATATTTGAGTCCGAGTTTGGGTTTGGTTATGAGTTTTGAGTTTGAGCTTGAGTTTCAGGTTGAATTTGGGTCGCGTTTGGGCTTAGATTGAGTTTTGGTTTGTGTGTGAGTTTGTGGGAATTTGACTTTGCCTATGGTCTTGAGTTTCAATATGCGATTTGTGTGTGTGTGTGTGTGTGTGTGTGTGTTATAATGAGTTTCATACTAGGAGTTTGCATTTGAATTTTGGTTACGTATTAGATTTTGAATTCAGTTTTATTTTTAATTTTATTTCTTATGATATCATGTGTGCTAAAAATACACAAAGAATTAACGTTGTGTAGTATCTTTGAGATATCAACGACTGAACTTACTCGACCATGTTCATAACTGTGACGTTGTACATTCTCTAACATTCGTGTGATCGTGGTGTCATGGCTGGCAAATTTTTGAATCCATTGAAGTGTTATGTTGAGATTCCACTGAAGAAGCGGAATATGAGAAAAGATAAACTTCGGAAGAAAGCAATACCATTTGTATAAAGTGGCTGTAGGTAGTGATCTTTTAACGGTTAACAGATTTAAAACAGTTTTTGAACCATGTGTGTGTGTGTGTGTGTGTTTCCTGTGAATAAGAAAATCAAGATTTAAATCTGTAGAGATAAAAAAATTGCGCATTTTCCTTAATATCTGCCGCACGACAGGACCTACCAGCCTGCCCATGTGACGTTGAACAAGCAAGGGAAGACATTGGCGCCTTCGTGGTCGACATCGACTGCTTCGAAAATGGTGAAACGTGGGACTGTGAAGGACACGGTGAAGCCCAGTACTGCATCGTTAGCTCCTACGCCTCGTAAGTATGATCAGATTTATGAATGATCGACCATTTTTTCCTAATCGAGTTCTGTTTTTAAGTCTCTTTATCGTCAATAATCTGACAGTGATGTTGAGAATATATTTTGTTTTACAAATTTGTTTATATCCTGTTCATTTCACAATCTCATTTTCTCTATTATGAAGGAGACCTCTGCTGCCGCAAATTATGGGGAATCTCAAAGAAAGATTGACAGTATTGAATGTCACTGTGTTAATGTCTAATTTAATCTACGCGTCAAATTAGAATAACTCTACAAAATAAAACTGATTTATGAGAGATTAAATCGAATTCAGCCAACGTCTTCCAGTGCTTTCACGTTGAAAAAGTCCACGAGTCATACAGCCCATGAGTCATACAGCCTACGAGCTCGACACTAGGTGAAAACGGCTCACCAACTCGACACAAGGCAAATGAGACCCACGAGACCGACACTGTAGCGTACGTACATCACGCCCCTTGACGTAATATCGGTTTATTGGGCCTTGTTTTCCTATAGTGTCGAGCTCATGGGCTTATCTCCTTGTGTCGAGTCTATGGGCCTTGTTTTCCTAGCGTCAAACTGGTTGACCGTATAGCTCGTGGGCCTATTTTTACTTCGTGGTCCCTGTGCACTTAGTATCTAGCTCGTTGGCTGTATAGGTCGTAGACACCAGTTTTAGTTTCCTCATCTTTTCTCTGGCTCACTCTCTCTCTGGCTCTATCTCTCTTTTTTCTCTCATTAGGAATGAAGGAGCGGGAACGAACTGTTGCTACGACGAGAACGGCCTGTTGATGTACGCCGGAAATACCAAGGATGCTGGGATGTCCGCCCGCTCGCACATCCGGGGAGCCATCCCGTACAGGCAGGCCGACCTGGTGCCCGAGTTGTCTCACTGGACGAACGACCTAATCGCGAAGGAGTTCTGCTGCGAGTGGGCCACCGAGACGCAGTGCTATGAATACCGCACCCGAAGGCCTACCACGGACTGTAGTGGCTACGAGCCCCCAAACATTGGTAAGAGAAATCTCTTCTACTTCTCATATGACAATGATATGTTACTATAATGATGCCTACTAAGTGACATGCTTCTCATTTTTACCAACCGTTTGATTTTGTGTAATGAGGTTTTGGTTTTTCAAATCAGGGAGGTGAGAGTCTCACCTCCCTGTTCAAATTCATGAAATTCTTCCGTCGAGATGTTTTCATTGCAACTGATGGACAAATTGCCCTACATCGACGGTTATCAGGAGGTCGTAGGTTCGAATCCTGCTCGAGTATGTACGTCCATGATTTTTTATCATGGCTACTACTAAAACATTGATCAATTCAATGCTTATTTACGTCGATGTAAGGCAATTTGTCAATCAGTTGAAAGAGGTTTTTGTTCTTACATCACAGAAACTGAGAAGTGTTGAAGTACAGTATAGAGATAATATCAATATGTCTGTATGGAACACCGCAAAATAATGGAGTAGGGCCTATATAATAACGAACGATGGGGGAGGAAGGCTTCACAGATTGCAATGTCGTTCATTGTTTGTTCTCTTATTTGTTTTGTTAACGGTTTTATTTTTTAACAGCTTTGTCATTTGGCGATCCCCACTACATTACGATGGATCGGTTCAACTACACGTTCAACGGTCTAGGCGAGTTCACCCTCCTCCGGTATGCCTCGTCCTCCACTGGGGCGTTCAGCTTCGAGCTTCAGGGTCGGCAGGTGCGATCGCAGAACGTCAGTGGTAAGAGCGTAATCGCTTCTATTGAAATACACACCAGCTATAACGAGGCTCTTCTTACAACGATGTTGGGGGTATGTCTTCTTGTGTCGCTCAACATTCAAAGTAGAATCAGGTTGAACATTCACTGATTGAGTTTGACACGCAGAGTAAACAATAAGTGTAATGAAGTATTCTTTGCTGTCAACAATCGTTACTTGTCATACACGTATGGAAGATGCTAAAGTAACCAGGTTCTGACTGAAGGTAATCTGTTTTGGGGGAACATGCACCATGAAATTGCTATAAATGTTCCCTGCGATACATCTTCGCTGCTAAACGTTATTCTGGTATTTCACTATATTTACTTGAGTTTAGTATGCTTGCAGAATAATGTCTCATCGAAAGAAAATCACAAATAAACAACGAAGTAAAGAAATTATTGCTCCAGAATCACAAATCCAACCCGTCTCTGAAGATATTCAAAGCGTGAACATGGTGAACGTTACGATTGTTTTGCGAAACATTTGAAGAGTTTGTTCGCAAAAACCGATAAGTCCATATTTGCCAAATGGAGATATTTGCCATTAAAGGTCAAGAAAAATAAAGAGAATAATAAGAAATTTTTTGCTTCTTTTGACCATAACTTCAAAAATGTACCTTTATATGTAGTGACCAATATATCATTTAAAAGGTATTATTTTGTACTTTATGACAGAGACCGTATTTCAAAATCTTCAAAAATGGACTTATCGGTTTTTGCGAACAAACTCTTCATTTTTTCCCATCATGAGATACATCTCATCCTATATCAGAAATCGTTCGCAGCAAATAAAAAAAAAAACACCAATCTGAAATAACATGTAGACCTAATCATAATCGTCATTGATATTAAAACACACACACACACACACACACATACACAACTAATTCGGGTGGTCGCTGCGCTCACTTTGTGTCACCAGGCAACCCGATTGACGTCACGCAGCTTTCGGCGGTGGCCATGCAGGCGGAGGACTCGGACGTGATCTTCATGGAGGCCAACCCGAACAACGGGATGTCCATCTACCACAGACCTCCGGGCGAGACATCCACGTTCAGGAAGGTCTCCTTCTCACAGCAGACGCTCTACGACCTCCAAGGTAGCGCAGTGCTCTATTATGACGTCAGGATTTGATTGGGACACGCCTTCCTCCTCTTAGATCTCCCTCTTTTATTTGTACCCGCATTCTTTTGTCTTCTTTCCTTCCTGCTGGTTGATAACACAATAATAGTAGGCCAGACATGTGTTGGTTGATTAAATGAGCGAGGTTTCACATGCCGACAACTTAAAATAAAGGAGATAAACATTGTCATCAGAAAAGTTTAAGACATAGATATACATGAAAGACAGCCCAATATGTGAATATCTGTGAAGTACATTGCGAAGACGTGTTAACATGATGGGAGTGTAAGAATATTACTCGTCTACAGGCTGACAACATATGACCTTGTAAATGAAAATGAGTACTCTCCAGAATATGATATTTCATAAATTGCACCTAATAAGGCCAAAACAGAAATAATATTCATGTAACTTATTCATTCATTTGATTCAAGGTTGTGAAATCACAGCCTAGAAGAGGCATGCCCTTGTACAATTTGTATGTCGGGAGATATGGAACGTCCTAGACTTGTCTTCGCTTGTTTCCCAGGCTGCTCTGTCGGTGCGACAGAATTCGAGCGAAATGTAGAGATCATCGGGGCCATTGCAATGTTCAAAACAACTGGCATCGGAATCTACGTCTCCTACAGAGAAGGCATGCTAGCCGTGAGACCAATCCTACCATCATCGCTAAACGTAAGCAATTACGAAACTTAAATTGCTGAATGTATGTCATGGATTTATGCTGTCATCTCTTTCTTTCTCTCTTTCTTTCTTTTTTGCTTAAGTAGCAATATCGTCTTAAACTTGGTCAATACGATCTCACAGTATAAGATGGCATTTATCAAAAAAAAATCAACATCAATACAGGTATTGTTCAGTAGGTACAGACGTAAGCAGACGAATGAATTGAGAGGAAGAAAAAAAATGATAACGAAGGGAACTAAACAGATACTGATGAGAAAGATGGTATATATCGAAAGACAAGAGAGAGGGGCAGCAAAGGCAGCGAAGTGGAAGTTATTCATTCTTTCATTCAAGCATATGGAACAATGTGCCTGGTTGATACCGTTTGCTGACTATTGCTAGTCACCTGGGGCCAACCGCGAGGGGTCGGCATCATTCGCCCGTTTTCTTGTGTAGGTGGGTAGGGGGACCACTTCACCGGGTTAGCATCCTGCTCTCTGCGATAAATTAATGAAATAGAATAATAATTTGTTTTTTTGTTTTGTTTTGTTTTGTTTTTTTTGGGGGGGGGGGTGAAGGGGCATATGATAAGTATGAAATGTTTTGACATCATCCGAGTATGATGTGAACTGATCCATTTTTATTCCGTCTGAGCTCTTTAAAAAGAATACGGTAATATGGATTTTGGGGTTAACTAGGGGGCTTACATGGACGGAAATACGAGTTAGGTGAAGGGAGGGAGTGTTATTGAATAATCAATGTTACTGTTTATCTGTGATATTAATCATTCTTGTATTCTCTCCCCCCCCCCCCCTCCCCTCCATCCAACCTTTCAAACAGTCCAGCTATTTGCATGGACTACTCGGCAACATGGACGGGAACGCTGACAACGATCTGAGGAGACGTGACGGCACAGTCCTTGGCGACAACCCCACCGACCAAGAGATCCACAATTTCGGCCTCACCTGTAAGTACCCTATGTGACGTCACTCAGTCACACAAGCGATGGAGAAATAAAAGAATCGCCCAATACAGAAGAAGAAGAAGAAGAAGAAGAAGAAGAAGAAGTCGATATCCATGGGTTACGGCATTCAATATTTTATAACAGACCATTTTCTTTTCAAAGTCCAAAGTTCAAATTATTTTCATTTCCATGAAATAAACAGAGAAATCATATCATATAATGTACAAAAACGTAGATTAACAAAATACATGTGATGATGAGTAACAAAATGAAGAAAACGTAGTTTCATATTCTTGAATATACATTGTATACATGCATAATCCAAATTACATAAGGATGGGAATGGTAAAGGAAATTCCCACGTTTTGGTATTCTAGCTCTTTAACGCATGTTCTCGCTCTATTATTTATTGTTCGATTGGAAGATTACGATGCTTACTAGCCAGGCTGGTCCACATAACTTATCTTATCACGAAGCCCTAATTAAGATATTCGGTGCAGAAAGGTCTTTTCGAGCACTGTGTGTATAGGTTCCAAAAACATCAACTGAAAATGCCGATCCTAACGCACTCGGAAGAAAGTATTGCTATTCTTAAGGTGTGAGTTTTTCTTCAAATGAAATTTGTACAGGATTGCAACTGCTGATCTATGATATTAACGAATTATCGTAAAGGGGTGTAGAGGGAGACAATTTGAAGAAACACTCACACCTCAACCTTCATCCCTCTGCTTAATAATCGCTTGCTTTTACTACTATTCTTTCTAGATAAAATTTGTCTCCCCCTCCCATCCCTGAACATTTTACTTGTACTATCCAAGGGGAAATCGAGGAGGATTATCAGCTCTTTTACTACACGGGGAACAATGAACACAGCTCCTACCAAAACAATTCCTTCGTGCCCGCGCTCGGGGTCAACCTCTACAGCTACGACGAGTGCTACGATGTCGAACAGTGTTTGTTCGACTACACCGTATCCCTCGACCCCACCCTGGCCGATGCTACCTACCGGACGTACACGGTGTTCCAAACCAGCTACGACACTATTCAGAAACGTGAGCAGGTGCCCTTTGTTCTACCTCATCGCGTGCAATCGGTTTAATAAGCAAATTCCCATCACGTGATCACGAAACAGTTCCGCTCGGTTGAATCCTGCGATTTGATTGGTAGCTTGTTCTTTTTAATAGCTGGACAATTCGCTCACTCCTTTATCCAGAGAATTGCAATAATTTTGACCACGAGGATAAATTTTCGGAATCATATGTTAAGTGCCGATGACAAAATATTTTATGGACGTAAAATCACGAGCAGTAATGAAATCGTCTGTTTTCCGATTGCTATTGGTATGACTGGTAAATGGGGACAACTTATAGTTTAAGATCTTTTTCAGTATTGCCAAGGTGACTAGATTCAAAAGATCTGGGCCCCATTTCATAAAAGATGCTTGGATAACAAATTTTGCTAGTATCACGATTTTCCGTAGCACCAGCCGTTCAGGAAGCTGGATTCTTGTTGTTTCCATAACAACAAGAGTTGCTGTTACATCATTCTTTTTTAAATGAAATGACGCATATCTTGTAGACTCAGTACTGATATCAATATACAGTTGTTGTTTATCAAAACAAGTGCGTGTTGATGCCTTTCCGGGAATAAGCCATCCCACATTTATCTAGACGTAATGCACAAAAAAAAAAGTTTTGTGAAATCATACATGAAACACGGCATTCACGGATCCTTAAACTTAAAGCTCCATTTGTTTCCCACGAAACACCTCTATTGGTCAAAACTACACGAGCTCGGTACATGAGGTGATGATGTCATCGCCATGCAATCGTCATCGTTGTCATGTCGGCTTTGGCCAATCAAAAATACAGGAAGTATTAATCATTATTAATTCCTTGGCAATCTCACAGTCTGTCAAGTCAGCGAAGAGTCAACTTAGTCGTGTTAGTGATTAGGGCTAGCTCACCGGCCTAGTATAGCAACCAGCTTTCTGTTTATCACTTAACATCCTTATTTTGTCGTTGATTAATCTTTAATGGTAACCTATACCAGACAGTTGTCGTTGCTGATAAGTTATTGCAACACTGCAATTACATATGTGACCATACATCAAAAAACCAACAAAAAGTCGCCAGACATGGATTTTTAGTTAAGGGCAGATATTGATAGAGCAGATTCTAAGCTTTTAAATGATGTATAACTCAATTCGAATGGACTCTTCTAACATATCTAAATATTGGAAAGGAAGCACACACTCTTGAAAGGTGAGAACTGATAAAATAGGCTGTGAAGTAAAGGGTCTATTCATTCGATTATTCTTCAGAAACCGTGCTGGCTGTGCGATGAATGGGAAAAAACAGGATGTAAACCACCGTAGCAACAACAATGAAAGGATTAACACATTCTGACCATAATAAATGTCAACTTTCAAGGTGGTAGCATCATCTATTCCGCAGTCACTAGAGTTTAAACTGAAGGGTGTGTAACGGATTTTAAAGAAATGAAAAGGGACCTCTAAAGACGTAGGGGAGAGCGGGTTGAGTTGGGACGCGGGTCAAGTGGGACACGTTCTCTGAATCAAAAACTGTTCAACCAATCAGCGATTGGCTTACATCTATAATAAGCCCCTAGCAACCATACATCACACTAAGAAAGCAATGCAGTTCGGCAAATTCTAAGTATGTATAAATTGCTAATGAAAATTTTCCCCAAAATATATATATTTTTTTAAATCAGGTTAATTAACCTGTTGTCTTTGTATTCATGATTTCAAGGGCACAATAAAATTAAGTTGGTGGTGAGCCTTATTAACATGCAACTACATGTAATATAACTTGTTTTTGACAAATGCCTGCATGGTTACTGAGCAGTCGTACATATTTATGTATATGTCACGTGAGGGACAGTTGGAACAACGTGTCCCATATGTCCCTCATGATAGCATTACATGTAAAGCATTTCAGATTTTCAAACATGTTGTTCAAACTTGTTTTGTTGAAATAAAGATCATTTTAAAGCATGATTGACTGTTTTCATTACCAATGTTTCATTACGCCTGTCAACTTTGACATTATAGGATGTCACACTTTACCCCCACCGTCCTATTTCTCCCTTGCCGTTGTCCCACTTTACCCACGGATGGGTCAACTTCTTCCCCCAAATAAGGTTTTTTCTTTTCATTAACTGCAGAAAATTGAGAACAGTGCCACCCCCAGCTTATAGCTCTTTATGTAACCTACTATAATTATGAACCTTCCTGCAAGCCCGAAAGGAAATGTAATCATCTCTTCTATAAAAAGATATAAGAAGAAAATCGGCGAACTTGAAATAATGTCCCACTCAGTCTCCCCGCTCTGCCTTACCTTATCGCACTACTTTACGAAAAAGGATTGTAGAAAAACTGTTAAAAACACACTTTCCTCTTCATTTTATATCCCCAAACTTATGAATAATGTAACGAAGTATACATGTACAAATCGTTCTTTTTGAAAGTTTGAAAAACTCAAGATTGACTTGGTTGACCTGTTTCACCCTTTTGAGGTCCTCGAGCAAAATCAAGGGCTGCGACTGTGTGTTCGTTTTGAGATGAGCGGTCACATTCATATTTTAAACCAGCCTAAAAAGAAATAGAAACAATTTCACATGCGCACACACTTTCCACATCATATCCGCAGGAGATGCGTGCCCTAACATACCAACTCCCCTGAACGGTACAAGGACTCCGTCCGACCCGACAAACTTGTACTTCGAAGATGCGGAGCTCATCTTCGGTTGCCTTGGCAACCTCATCTTGACAGGTTCGGTGGTGAGGAGGTGTGAGATGCGAGAGAACGGCACGCTGGGATGGACTGGAACCGAAGGAGAGAATGAATGCATAGGTAAATAAACAGTCGCTTGGAACACAAATCAAAACAAAGCAAAACAACTCCTGCTCAAACAAAGCAAACAAAACGCAAAGAGAAAAACTACGACTATTTTTTCTTTTGTGAATTATGTCATGTAGTATTCTTATATGATGCTTTATGTAATAACTCCCTTGATTTGTACTCAACTAGGTCCTATTTATTGCGTAGTATAGTCGATAACATGTAACATCTGTTTGCGCACACTCAATTTTGATATGGACATTAAATAAATTTAATCGTTCAATGATGATATTCAGCTCGTGTGAGGTCAACCTATTAAAGCGAGGTCCACGGTATTATGACTGTTATAATCTCAAGTGCTTATGTCTCTGAGAGACAGGAAATTGTGAAACATGA